>NC_046371.1:25922259-25933538 GCF_011125445.2 Fundulus heteroclitus
GTAGGCTGCCTTCATGTCACCACTAATCTCTTCAAGAGGAAAACTCTGTCCCATTCTCTTTGAGTAGCCGTCAGTAAAAAACGATTTCATGTGAAAGCTGATAAAAGAGCAAACTGTCTGTTCGAGTGCTGGTGCAGAATGAGCCCCAGAGGAAACATATGTCGCATCACTGAAGACTTTTTCCTCCCTTCTTGTTCTTCCGACGGTGGTAATGCATTTGTTTTTTTTTTTGTTTTTTGGGGCTCTGCGGTTTGCACGGTACAGTGTGTTTATATGCCTGAGTTCCAGCATTTGTTGTGGAAGGCTGATTTACTACTCAAAGTGACTCTTTCTCTTAACCTTTCCTGAAACATGCAGCCCGACCTGCAATGGAATGACAAAATAAAAAAGAAGCATTTCTGTGTCTTGGAATTGCCTTGTCAAAATTCAGACCAAGATTTGATAAACAAAATGCTTGAAAATTCTCCACAAATGCTCTCAATCCAAAGCCACTGAGCTTCCACTCTTTTGTAAAGACAAATAGGCAGAAATTTTAGTATAAATCCCAAAATACCTGCACATTTGTCTGCAGCCAAATGTGGTTCTACAACGTATTGACTAAGGAAGACTGGATAGAAATGGATGCCATTGTTTTCAGATTTTTGTTTCTTAATGTTTTTTTAAAAAAAAACTTAATGCTTGAACCAGTGTTGGTCTATCCCATAAAATTCCAACACAGTGCAATAAAGTTAATGGTCCTGATGTGACAGAATGTGAAAAAGTTCAAGCAATATGGACATTTTTGCAAAGCAGGAAAGAGTGTCCTGTACTGTGGTGGCTTGATATAACCGACTAAACTTGCAGAGCCACACACTGCAAAAACAGATCTAAAAATAAGTAAAATGTTTTTTAAAAAGTGTGTTTTTGTCCTAGATTTGAGCAGTTAAATAAGATCATCTGCCAATGCAATGAGTATTTTGACCCCTAAAATAAAATAATTAGATATTCTGCACTTGAAATAAGATGATGGAGATGAGTTGTTCCTATTTTAAGTGCAAAAATCTTATTCTATTGGCAGATAATCTTATTTACCTGCTCAAATCAAGGACAAATACACTCATTTTAAGAAAACGTTACTTATTTTTAGTTCCGTTTTTGTAGTGCACAACAACTTCATCGAGCATATCTAACATAAAGGACTTTCTTGACGCAAAAAACATCCTAGAAATCCCAGAAATGAGAGTGAAATGTAGGAGATGTTCTCTGTGAAATGCAAAAATAAAAAAAAAGAACATGGAGCAGCCTGTTGACTCCCTCTGGGTGCGTAACAAATGAGCTGAGGCAGGTCTGTTGTTTAGTCAGGCGGAGGCACAGATGTGTATGATCAGTCAAACAAAAGCTACACCGCATGCAACACTGATCTATTATTCATCCTTATAATTAAACATATCAAAACAAGGTCATCTTACTTTCCTCAAGAGCCTTCTCTTAATACAGCATTGTAATACAAATACCCTTTAAACAAACAGCACAACAACCCTGCTGGTCTTCGCCGAACAGCAAGAGGGGAATAAGTGGATTCTTAAAATGTTTGACCTACTTTCTTTCTATTACAGTCATTGACTGTTTTGTTCACAGCAAATTGCTGCCTACTCAAGGAGGGTAAAATGAACAGTGACAAACGCAGGTTATAAAACTGAAAAAAAAAAAAAAAAAAAAAAAAAAAAAACGAGCTGATAACAGTTAAACGCCCTGCAGATTTGGAGCACATCTGCAGAGCCGTGGAGCTAACCTAAAATCTTTCCCATCGCCATCCGTGTTGTTTTGTGGAGCGCTGCAGTGTGGGAGATGTGTGCTATAATTAGCCTTGTTACAGTACGCTCCTAATTTTGAATATGTATAATTGGTCGGGTCAGTGCCGCATAATTGAGTCTGTAAAAAACGCCCCTTAATGGTTGTCCTGGCTGCTGCCTGTTGTAAAATGCGCCATCTGTTTGCAAAGTCAACCAAAACTGTGAGTCATTTGGACGCACACCAGTAAGGCACGTCAGAGTTCATACTTCCCAAGAGACTGACATTTTACAGGTCATTTGAATTTATATATATATATATATATATATATATATATATATATATATATATATATATATATATATATATATATATATATATATATATATCAAAAACAGATTGCTCACATAAATGTTTCAATGGGAAATCACCGGCTCATTTCAGTGTGAGAGAAAGGAAGAAAAATAACACTCTCAAGGGAAACATCTAAACCCCCCCCAAAAAAAAATCTTTTTTTTTTTTCTAAAGCAGCTGCTAATACATTTTAAAATGTCATACGTATCCCAGCTTATGATGTTCAGAACCGCATGTCGCAGAACGGGGAGGAGAGCCGCCGCTCAGCTCCTCCTGAGTATAAACACAGCCACATGTTCCTGCAAATTTAAGCTGATAAAGCCCAGGCTGAGGTCAGCTTCTTATTAATCATCAGAACACCCCCCCCCCCCCCCCCCACCCCCACCACGCCTCACAGAGCTTCCTGCCACCCTTGTTTAATTGCCTAACCTCTGCGTGCGTTAGACATGGAAATGCGGGTCTCTTTCGTCTACGTAACCCCCTCCCCACCACTCGAGGGGCCCGGCGTGGCGGCACACAGCGAGAGCCACTTGTCTTTAAAGGCCAAATCTGATCTGAGCGCTGTCTGCTGAGCACTTCACTGTGAAGGTCACCGGCAGGGGAAGGGAGGGCGGACGTGTCGGCGAAGTTGCTGTGCTCTGAATGCTTAGCAGCTCCGTGCCGAACACGTCAAACTCACACGCCTGAAGCGGTTACCAGCGAACGGCCGGGCTGGTTTGCGGGCAGCAGGTTGCTCCTGTTGTGAGAGCAACAACAGAGAGACGACGTCACCCGGAGGAGTTAAAACACTTCCAAACCGCAAGCGTAGCGCCACCTGTTATTCACAGGGATGAACTGGGATTGAAGCCTTTGAAAGTCCTGTTCTGTCATATTTTCAGTCCTCAGCATCCAGACGATCCTTCTGGAAAGATGTTGCATTAGAGGCGGCAGCTCCGAGGTTTTCCGCCGGGCGTTTTATCTGGTTAAAAAAACGGAGATCTCTGAAAGGTTTTTCTGTTCTGATTCGGGAGCTGTGTTGTCTGAGTCATTTCCGTTGGTACTTCTGCCACATTTTTACAAATCTTTTGTGATGAGTAACCATGGCAGCAGCGGGGTTGTTAGGCTGGGGAGCAGGTGATTGAGCTTTCTAACTAATGTCCACATCAAGAAATTACATGATCAGAAAGTAGTGGAGAAAGAGATGCTAGGAATCTAGGACAGGAAGCAAATGAAAGAGAGCGGCGATAAGGAAGTGAACAGTGGCTTTCTAAAGTATTCACACCCCTTCATCCTTTTCGCGTCTTGTCACGTTACAACTAGAAACTTCAACGTATTTTATTGAGATTTTCTACTGAGATAAATTAGTGTGTGAGCATAAAGTGGAGTAAAATGAGTATTGTATTCAGCCCAGCTGGAAGTCTTCTGGGGTAGGTCTCCATCTGCTTCACGAGTCTTTGGTAATCTGTTTTCGTTCTGTATCTGGGCCAGAACGTTCAAACTTGGTCTCGTCTGATCAAAGCAGCTTCTTTAAAGGGTTTACTGTGTCTCCTACATGGCTTATGGCAAACCCTCAGCGTGACTTTCTTTTAGAAACGGCCTTCCTCTTCCCAGTCTTCGAAAATACCAGATGTGGTATAGCGGTTCGATTCTTCCTCCCAAAGCTGTGGATCGCTGCACCTCCTCAGAGGTACCGCGGGCCTCTTGGCTGCTCCTGTCGGGAATGAGTCCTGAGAACCCGATATTTAGCCAGACAACAGTGTTCTGTTTTAAAAGGTTTATTGAAGAGGATGAGAACTGGTAGATGAGGCAAGCAGGAGTGGAAGGGAGACTGGAGGATGCAGACTGAAGCAGACTGACCAGGAGTAGCAGGGGGGAAGAACTTGAGCCGGAGATGAAGGAAGCAGTGGACTAGATGCAGGTAGAACCAGACGTGACTAGAAGTAGGCTGAGCACGCTGAATTCTGCGTGCTCCTGAATCCTGAGCACGCAGAATTCAGGAGTTTACAACATGGGGGTTGAAAAACAAAGAAGGGAGCAAGTTTTATTGCGGGTGGTGATCAGTCACCTGCTTCATGCACAGCTGGATAAGGGAAGACATTCCTTATCTGGGAGAACCATTTGTTCTCCCTGTCTGAAGTTAAAAACAACAGAACCTTCCTGAAAGCAAACTCTTAAAACAAACCAAATGCCTGTAACTTAATAAAAATAAAATGATTACGTTCACATTTCTCTAACACAAGCCTTGGTGGGTTCGCAGTTGTGCTTCAGAACTTCAAATGTTGCTTAATTTTGAAAACTCTGGTTTCAACTTCCCTTCAACTTTCTCCCTGGCCTGTCTGCTGTGTTACTTAATCTTCATGATGATGTTTGTTCAACAGTGTTCTCTAACAAACTCCTTGAGGCCGTCACAGAACATCTGGATGGATGTTAAAGCTAGTGTGTGAGTTCTGTTAACTAATTAGTGGACTTTTGAGGGCAGTTTGCTGGACCTGACTTTATTTCAGGGCACCAGGCCAAATGCTAACACTTTTTGTTTATAAGAAATGAAAATGAGTTGTTTTTTTTCCCTTCCCAGAATTATGCGGTACTTTGTTCTGGTGTATTAGATAGCAACTATATTATTGTATAACATCTCACTTATACATTGAAATTTGTGGATTTAAAATGGCAAAATGGGAAAAGGATCAAGAGGGTAGCAAAGCAATGTATGTGTTTGTTTTGTTTTTTCGTTTTTATTTGTTACTGCGATCGCAGTCATTATTCATTGACAGATACTGTTGCCAGATTATGCATGAAGATGGATTTCGGATACTTTGCGGGTCAGTACCGAGCTCAAGGATCCAAGGTTCTGACATGAGCTGTATACTGGTCTGCCATCCATCGTCATAATGTGCTCAGTGAAACTTAATAAAATGTTGTTTTCTCTTTTCTTTAAAAGCCTGGTATCATGAGTTACCACTAAACAAAAAGCACATTTTCATTCTCATTTGTAGCTCTCTTTAAATGAATTGCAATGGCAAAAAAACATAGTAATAATAATAATAATAAAATCAAAGCAATTTAAAATTCATAATCAATACTACCGAATAAAAACATTTTTTCTCTCCATTTTGGTTAATTCCTCTCTATTGTTTCTATACCTTTACAAACAGCGCTCTACCATCCTAATAAAGTCTAAAATATTAATGAAAACTGACAACCGTACGCATGTAACTGTGAAGCATCCAAATATTGTTGTGTCCCCTACAGAAGAACAAGCACACACACAGAATAAATCTGAATTATTCATCTTCATGGTACAAAAATGTGAATTCTGAGATTCAACCCTCAGGATAAATAGTGGAAGAATTAGAATAATGTCTTATGAGGAATTCTTCAATAAAACACTGGTGAAAAGTGTTTTCTGTTCTCCTTTATAAGGATTTAGATTGGATAATATTTGCAACAAAGCTGTTGTATTCACATTTATCTCTGCTGTTATCATTAACATTTGAAACTTGGACTTAAAAAGTACTGAAACACTGGTGATCTACTGAAAGTACAATTTAATAAAATTCTGAAATTGGCCAATGATTTTCCACTCAAAAATTAAGATGTTTTCTTTCAGCAATATTTAATTTGCTGTTAGAAAGTATTTGCCCCTCGCAGATTTCTTCCTTTTTTTCCCCCCTTTTATAAAATAACTCTTTAATGTTTCAGATCATGACACAAATTTGAATGTCACACAAGGATAACATTAGTAAATGTTGATTCTATTTATTTAGGGAAGAAAGTTATCCAACCTGGCTCTAAGTAACATTTACAAGCTGAATTCGGTTTCACAACCCACACCCAGGCTTCACTTCTGCCACAAAATCACTTAGAACCTGTCTGACAACATGAAGTGGGCTGAAACAACATCTCGTACTCTGATCTAAAGAAAACGAAGAACAGATGAGACACCGTTGAGTCAGTCTGAAACATCATGGCTGGTGGTGATTAACGACCCAGTTGCAAACAGGAGAGGGACTGGTGAAGGAGTGATGAAGATGCAGGAACTTACAAACTAAGACAAAAAGCACAAGAGAACACAGGAACCAGGGCGAGTGCAACAGTAGAACCCAGCAGTGGATGTGAGAAACAGGCAGGTTGCTGGAAGGAGAAGCTGGTCGGTTATGAGCAGACTGTAAAACCTTTGCGCAGGAAAAATTATTAAGGGAGCTGAGGAATAACCAGAACTACAACAAAAAATGATGCATTTAAATATAATGAACACGGCAGTAATTTCACAACAAAAGAAGCAAAACAAACAAGAAATTATCCTTAAAAGGAGAAAAGGTGAAACAGTGGTGCAGCGGGGGGCCTGCCTGCCAGTGGTACTCCGGAAGGTCAGTAACAAGCCAGGACAACACCTAAAGCTGTGCAGGGCTCAGGTAATCTCAGTGTTGGGGATTCCTTAGGGTGAGCTCCGAGGCAAAAACCACCGCTGAGCAAAAAAACAGCACAAAGCCCTGTCTAACATTTTTACCAAAAAATACCTGGGAACATATACGGTGGAGTGAAGTGGACTGAAAGTGAATATAAAACTGATATAAAAATAACCACGATTTAGATAAAGAACATCGAAACAACAGTAAAACACGGTGGTGGTGTGATGGTTCGGGGTTGCTTTCTGTTTTATAACTTGCTGCAGTTAATAGGGCTATGCGTGTTGCTCTCAGACACAAACTGGCAACAGCGCCTCAGAATGGCTTTAAAGCTAAAATAAAGGTTTTGCTGTGCTCTAGGAGAGGTTTGGACATAAATTTAATTTAGATGCTGGAGCTAAACCTTACATGGCCCAGTCAGACATGAAAACCCCACAATGTGGATGAATTAAAACAATGGCGCCAAACACACGAGCTGGTCCAAAAGTCCTTCACCGTGTTGTAAAAGAATCGCTGCCACTCATTGTATTTTTTTGCCTTGAATGTTGTCAGTCATGCATGATGCTGTCTGAGTGCTTCTAATGTGGTCTTTTAACAAAATGTGTGTGATATATGAGGAATGATATTTTCACTTGGATGCTCTTTAAATGTATTTGTCCCATCTGACATCTAAATAAACCAGTTTTAGCTGTGCAGTTTGAGGCATTCAGACATTTGACAAGGGGCGCGTCATTTTAAAAAGCCTCCTGCCTGTGGCTGTGTCCCATTTTCTCTCGCTCTCATCTGTTAGCCAAACGCGGCGTTTACAATGATCCTGCATATGAAGCAGAAAGGTGAGTGCAATATAAATATATGCAAACAACCTTCAGGAATGAATCTATTTTGTGTATCTATGTTGAAACTACTATATATATATATATATATATATATATATATATATATATATATATATATATATATATATATATATATATATATATATATATATATATATATATATATATATATATATATATATATATGACTGTTTTCTATAAGAAGTCTACTTAGAGGCTGACAGGCTGGAGGATAAATAAGAGGGTTAGTTCAGAAAACTAATTCCAAGGAGCAATTCATTTCTCAATAAAATAAATAAACAGTGAGATAAAAACACACCCAGACAGCAATCAATCAACATTAGCATTAAAATGACACAATGCATCACAGCAGGCAAAATCAGGGCTAGTGCAAGTAATTAAATAAAAAAAAGAACAGATAGTTTCAAAACCACACATAACTGCACAGTATTGTTTCTTTCATAGTCAGTAGTTGCATTGGGTTTAGTTATCCCTAATGTGTTGCAATGGTTTGATCATTAATTAAATATTAATTAATATTTCAGGTGGTTTGTTAAGTTCACATCTTTGTCTGTCTTTCCCTGACCTCCTTTATAAGCTTCACCTTCTTTTTTTATGTAGCTTTTTGGTTGTAATAAAAAAAAATGTAAAAATTCCTGCGACGACTCCTACTTTTCAACTCGGTCCATCACCATGAAGTATACATTAAAAAGGACGAATAGGGGTGCCTGTCTCCAGTAGTCATTGGGCGAGAGCCAGAACACACCCGGTTTTTACAACAATGAGTATAATGCTATAATCATAATGCAAGCAATTATGTCTGAGCTTGGCATTTTGCTCTCATTAATAAATGTGCTCAAATTAAAGGTTGGATTTTTCAGGGTCAAATTAGGCTCCTGTGATAAAAGTTGGAGGAAAATTGGACATTTTCATAAAATGTTGTTTTTCCACAAATTGTGTTTTTGGGGGACAAAAAAAAGTTAAACTTGCTGTATACAGAAACAAAATACCATCAAGAAGCTTTCTTCATATGCATCCAACAAAAAATAAAGCCCATTGACTTATATCATTAAATAGAACTTGATATGTGAATGAATGTTAAACATACACAGTTGTGTCTGTTTTCAGCTGATTTACAGACAACCTGTCATGACTGCTGACCATTAATCCTAAAAACCTTCAGTGAATCATTACTATTCAGAGTCTCCCATCACTGTGGTGAGACTTTTCAGAGGCACAGCTCAGCCCCGTTACTGTCAGCTCAGCTTCTTCCTCTTTTATACCTCAAATACTGATTCATCGCCGAGTAAACATGCCGTTAGGTTGCATCCACTGTGTCGCCTGAGCTGCGGGCCCATTTCGCTGCGTTGCCGTCAGTTCATTTTTTTCATGTCTTATTGTTACAGTTCAGGTCAATTCTTGGCTGTGGATTTGTTAGTTTGAATTCCTCCAGTGGGCATGAAGCGGCTTAGTGTGAGATGAGACACCCGGTCGCAAAGCACCAAACCAGAGGACACTCAGTCATTGCCCAATCGATTGTTTAATTATGCTCTCTGACTTTTCTATTTACGATATAGCACTCACAGCTTTGACTTTATCATTGTTGGCACCGTTCTCTGAGACTCTTCAATTTCAGTATGAATCCAGCTGTTCTGTGAAGGTCTCAGAGGTTTGTTACAGAGCAGAGTGAACAAACGTCATCATGACGACCAAGAAACACAGCAGACAGGTTCAATTCAATTCAATTCAATTTTATTTATATAGCGCCAAATCATGAAACATGTCATCTCAAGGCACTTTATAAAGTCAAAATCAATCATATTATACAGATTGGGTCAGATTATACAGATTGGTCAAAAATGTCCTATATAAGGAAACCAGTTGATTGCTTAAAAGTCCCGACAAGCAGCATTCACTCCTGGAGAAGCGTAGAGCTACAGGGAGAGTCGTCTGCATTGTACATGGCTTTGCTGCAATCCCTCATACTGAGCAAGCATGAAGCGACAGTGGAAAGAAAAACTCCTCATTAACGAGAAGGAAAAACCTCCAGCAGAACTGGGCTCAGTATGAACGGTCATCTGCCTCGACCGACTGGGGGTTAGAGAAGACAGAACAGAGACACAACAAGAGAGACAAACAAGCACAGAAGCACACATTGATCCAGTAATTTGTTCTACATTAGATGGTAATAGCGGGTGAGCCGTCTTCTCTGGATGATGTCACAGTTAACAGAACGCCAGACCAGGTGTACCTACTATGAATATAAAAGAGAGAGAACAGAAAGTTAAAGCAGAAATGACAACATGTAATGCATAATTGAAGAACAGTAGAACTCTAAAGAGTGAGAAAATTAGATCCTGATGGTTAGGTAGGTTAGGTAGAAAAAGCCGAGTTAGGTTATAACACATTATCCGAAGCACTGACCATAAAAAACACTATTCAGTCCTTCATCTTGTCTGATACAACCACAAAAACTGCCAAGGCATGGTCATCCACCCAAATCCACAGTCTTGCCAAAGAGACCATTGATCAACTGTAGTTTTAAAGCTGTCACAAATAACATAAAACTAAAGGGTCATTCCACTATTTCAGCCTTTTTTGACACGACTTCTACATTTTTGAAAACTGTTGAGAATTGGAATGACTTTCATTCAGCAGAACACGGAGGCGTGTGAGAGTGCTTAAGATGATGGATTGAGACTAAATACAGGATAGTCCTGCAACAAAACCCGTCAGGCTTGAGACGGATGCTGCGGTTATCTTATGGTATGGCGTTGGCCCAAAACACACAGCCAGAACTATTATGAGGTTTTGATCAAAGGAGTCAAAGCTCAGACATAAATCCAATTGGGAAGCTGGGGCAAGGCTTGAAAACTTGATTTCTGCAGCTGGTGTCTGTCCAAGTATGACTGAATGTCAGATGTTTTGCAAAAAAACAATTAGATATAAATTCAGTTTTGACACGACCCCCATGAGAGACAAGCGTGGCGGGAAAACGGATAGATGGATGGACCAATTTCTTGATTTGCAAAGTTGGGGGAACCATGGCCCCAAAGACTGTAACTATGGCGGTGGGGGGGGGAGGGGGGGGGGCGGGGGCTGAAAACAAATGCGCTAGTTTGTGGTGGTTTATCACGTTAAATTGTAAAAATATTGAAGTTGTGTTGTGGTTGTAATGTGACAAAAATCTGAGCGAGTTCGGGGGCTACTTTTGGCAAGAACTTCATTTAGACCTAATTATAGGATCATATTCTTCATGGAAATGTTAAGCCATACATGCTAAGCATATCTCTGAACTGAATTTGAAACTGAATTTGCACAGGGACACAGTTTTAGGGTGCTCGTCTTGTATCCAAAAAAAAAAACCAACAACAAAAAACATTTCAGTGATGGGTCTTCCATTTTTTTTATCCTCCCTCAAGGTTTGCAATCCTCCAAGCGATCATGGAGTCGGCTGTTGCCATAACTGGCAGGTGACAGCTCGCTCGGGGAATATTGTGGACCCACAGAGTACAGACGCATCATCGAGGAGATGGACCGCCGACAGGAGAAACGTTTCTTATCGACTGCGAGGGATAGGATCAACTTGACTTCCAGCAGGTACCGAGCCAACACACACTGCTGCTACGGCCTAGTTTTGTTAAGGAAAAGTAGCACACTGGAAGCAAACCGTCCTTGAACATCAGAAAATACATCGTTAACATCTTGATACGTTTTTTTTCCCCCTCCTCTACCCTAATTATTTTGCACGTTTCATCTCTCAAGAAGAGCCAAATTTTATTCCCTTGTTGTTCTTCAGACCTCATGTCTCATACAAACTGTAAAATAGGGACAGTTTTCTGGCATTCTTGGTCTGCGCGTTTCCCTCATTTTTCCGTTATACCCTAAGCACGAGTGCGCCATGATTGGCTCGCAACTAAAAATTCTCATTTTG
>NC_046371.1:25934038-26046688 GCF_011125445.2 Fundulus heteroclitus
CTAGTAGGATGTTGTTCTTCAGCAGAGACAGACAAGGTGGTCAGGGTGATAGCTCATCTTCCAGCAGCACGACGGCCCAAAGCATTCACCCAAAATCCAAGGAATCGGTTTTGTTCAAATCAGATTGCCGTGTGAAATTGGTCCAGTCAAAGTTCAGATTTAAATCTGATTGAGAATCTTTTGCATGACCTAAAAAAATTATGATCCCACATGCTCTCAAATCCAATCTGACTGAGCCTTGGAGTTATTTTTTGCAAAGAACGACGGCCCGAGAGTTAAGTTTCCACTGATCCAATACCCAAAGCTGTTGAAGAGACGTTCCCCATAAGACCTGCGAGCTGTAACATCTGCAGACGGTGGTTCTGCTAAAGCATTTCCTCTGGGAGACCATGATGCAAATACATCTCTCGCTTCAAATCACGTTAAGGAAGATTTTCCGAACATCTACATCCCCCCCTTTCTGTAATAAGGAACTGTTAAGTGCACATTAAAGGCTTATGAAAACACCGTTAGTGTCGCTGTAAACATGAACGATGTCTTTAATAAACGGGATGTTAGCGCAGGCCAAGTTGGAAGCGCATGCAGAGGCTGAATGAACTCAAGCACCTCAACAAACGTTTAGCCCTGCCTGGACAATAAATGTGGACAATACTCCTCCAAATGAGCAGTTTAGAGTTAATAACCTCGTTTAGCAGTTTAAATGTTACCGACAGGCTTCAGAGGGTTCTGTTAGGATTCATGTGGCACGCAGGCTCTGAATATAACAGCGGCTTTCTTTTATTCACCACATTTGCTTCACTTCTTATACGTTAGGGCGGAGGTCAGCTCCTATCCTCTGCTGTATTTACCGACTTTAAACCTATTTATCACATGCAGATAAAGCAAAGCAACTAGTGCCTCTAAACACCAAGCATCTAATGTCTTTATTGCTTCCATAGACCCCCGCAGATGGCCTCAGATAGGGCTCGGTGTAAATCTTTTATAGTGCCGAGCAGCCCGGTGCTTGAATATTTGCATGCTCATGTTTCAGGGAATTTGTCCATTAAAAGATGTGACCAGTGCACCGACTTCCTTATCATTTCCAGCTGATTAACCACGCCGTTGCATTCGCAGGAAGGAGAAGTGAAGGGCAGCGGGCAGCGGAGCGTGGCCGCGGGGGGCGGACACCCCACACGGCAAACATTTATTCAGATAGCCGCTACTTTGCTCACACGATTTAACACTCGTCACGACCTTACATTAAATTGTTTTTGTAACATGCCCACGCAGGTTCCTGCAACTTTTACATGAAAGGATTTGCAAAACTTTTACTTTAAGCAGTCTTTTAATTCTGTATTCTGAACATGCCCCTTTTTCTTCCCTCTGTGTCACCAGTCTGCTCGCAGTTCTCCCGGGGAGTTTACGCCATCTTCGGCTTCTACGACCGCAAGTCCATGAACACGCTGACCTCCTTCTGCGGCGCCCTGCACACTTCCTTCATCACGCCCAGCTTCCCCATCGACGCCGACGTGCAGTTCGTCATCCAGATGAGGCCCAGTTTAAGGGGAGCCATTCTCAGCCTGTTGGACCACTACAAGTGGGAGAAGTTCGTCTATCTATACGACACCGACAGAGGTGAGGCGAGCAAACTGGAGCACAGGAGCACAGATGCGCGGCGGCAGAAAAAGCATCCGGTTGCGGGAGAAGGCAGACAAATGTGTTTCAGACCAAAGCCGGCTCAAGCAGATGTTTTATTACGCTCCGTATGTGATCAGGCTTTAATATGTAAATCCCTCATTTCAGTCCTCATTCTAAGAAGTCAGATACATTTTATTCTCTGACAGTAATGATCCGTAATTGCGTCTGTATGTGGGTGAATCCGGCTCGGAGAGGCACTCAGCACTTCTGCTTCTGGTAAATGAGTCATTCCCAGGTGCTGCTGATCTGCTGCTATATTTTTGCTGCAGCCGTCTGAGTCTGTAATTCAAAAAAAAAAAAAAAAAAAAAACTCACCGTCAGATTATAATTTTTCTCTAATTGGATTAGGTAAAGGGAGAGGGTGAGATCTTCCAACTTTTCCATGCGGTTTTGGGCCTCCGACTCTTTTCTGTGTGGGCCACATCTATACAGGGATGAAGGCTGTAAGGGTCACCGTTCGTAGGCGTTAAGAAACAGCCTGATAGAAAAATAGACAACAAGCGAGTTATATACCAGCTGTAGATGAACACAAACAGCTCTGATCTGAGGTTTATAAACCCCTCCAGGAAATGGATATCGGTGCCTTCTATGATATTAGTTTACTTGGAGTTTTCTTTTTTCATAGGGCAGATATACTGGAGCATAAAAGGATTTTCTGTGGTGTCGACCAACCGACACGCTTGCCTCAGTTTGCTCTGACTGTCCACATGATGGGGGGGAAAAAAAATCAGAATTTTGATTTGTTGTTGTGAATTATAATGTATCACATTGAATCATTTTGTCATGGTTTGCTTGTGTGAAACCATGCAAATGACTTTAGTGATGATGTTTGATTGGTGCTTAGGTAGTTAAAGCTTTGGACCTTAGGCGGCTAGGCTGCAAACACCGGTTTCTGTGCAACTAGAAGCTGATTCCTAATTGCAACATAACTTCATATAACCAGCAGACCTGCCATGCCGTGAAATGCTTTAGACAAGAGGAAGTGCTTTGGGTCTCACTCCCACTGCTGTGGGGGCTCTGTGATGACACTCCCCGGAAAGTCCTGATAAAAATGGCCCTAATATTATGCTGGGGTTCTTAGTAAGTAATATTAATATTCACACAGTTCATTACATGAGCTGAACATACCAACCTTGTGTCCGTAAATATAACAGTGCGCAGTATGTTCTCCGAAGCACTTTGTTGGATCTTAAATTAGGAATATAAGCTCCTGTGTTGTGATGATTTGCGCCCTAAAGCCTTATACCGAACGTACTCTGAGAGTCCAGTGCTGCAGGAAAAAAAAAAGATGACACCAGTGTGTTCCTGCAGCTCCAGTTTTGTAGTTCTTGCAGTATGTGTTCTTGACATAATCACTTGAGCAGAAAAGTGGAAATGGTTACTGTTATGATGCATCCAGCCTTATTGGCACAGACCTACTGTATGAGGATTTCCCAGAAGCTCTGCTGCTCTAGAACTACGTCAACTATGAAATGTCCCAGTCAGAAGCAGCTTTGTTAAAGCTTCAGCAAGCTTCTCCCTTTTGGTTGAATGGCATCTTGCCTTGGGTTCTAAAGGAGAATAAAGTTTACACAAATAAATTTTGCGCCTTGCATTCAAGCACTGCTTTACAAAAATACATTTAGCCAGTCTGAGGGAGTTTCACTGTCTTCTATGCCCACCCCTGGAAGAGATCTTAGTGATCAAGATGCCACAGCTCATCAAAAGACTTAAAGAAATAATGAGGGAAATTTGAGGCAAATGTAGATAATCGTAATCAGTAACACCACCACAATATTCAACAATCATATCACAATTCCATCCTTTCCTAAAATGGATTCCTATAATAAAGCCCTAGTTTGTATGCATGGTAGTTAAAGCATAGTCTCAAAGAAAAATGGAAATTTTGTGGCAACAACTAAAACCCTTGTTGGTACATCTCTAATTTCCTTCTTCTGCCGGTCATCTAACATCAGTTTAGGGTCAACCTCAACCTGAAGGTGCTGCTACCATGTGTGTACCACTCAGAAGGCTGAACTCTTTGGATAGGAATCAGCAACCTTCTGGACGTGGTTTGACATCTCTTCTTCTGCTAAACTTTGTGGGTTTGGTTGCAACATAGAGATTTTTTTTTTAAGCGTAGTCCATGTGTTGTTCTTCAGGAATTAGGTCAGAACTCGTTCCTTCTAAAAACTCAAACACTGAACGGGTGTCTTCTGTTTTAAAACAAAACTAAAGTGCAAGGATGATGCTCCCACTTCCTCAGATTGTAATTTTCTTATCTGAACATTTCATTTTTTGCTTTTTATTAGCAGGAAATGACTTTCTAACATAAGGCCTTCTCTTTGTACAGGGGCTCAAGTGCAAACTTTTAAGGGTAATGGTGTTGATGGACTATAGCCTTCCAGTTTGCGGTGAATATTTTTTTCCCCAAGCAGACAATGTGTTCTTTGGTTGTGCTCCAAACTTTGCAAAGTGGCTCCAGCTCTGAACAGATTTAAAGGAGGGACATTTTGTTCTGAGTTACTCGATCTTTGCCTATCTTTCTGTGTGATGGTCAGTCCAATGAGAAATTTTCAAAAATGAAAACCAAGGACAGCCTGATGTAGACAGCTTAAGATCGGTAAAACTCATCCCAGCTTCTGACCGTTACATAACTGACACGTAATTGAAAGCCCACATTCTCAATGACATTCACAATCAAACCCGGAGGTTACTGAAACTGTGCAACGTGTGATATTATACGCAACATGGTTGCCATTTCAGAGGAAAAAGAGGTGGAGAATGTTGCTGGTTCAGCCCCAACTTTGAAATCTGGCAAACCTTTCGGAACTGTGGATTCCAACTATTTTTAAACCATCACTGAGCATTTCTAGGACAACTAAGGACCTTTATAACTCCCTCTCCCTTCTTTCACGCATCTTCGACACAGATGTCTCATCTGCTGCAGCAAAGAATCTGGCTCTCCCACTTGACCGCCGAGCACGCATATGCATTTTTAGATACGTTAACACAAAGAAACAAACAAAAAAATACTGTAAGCGGTTTTTACATCTATATATTGCACACCTGGTAAATATGGGCCAAAAGCTTATAAATCATTTAAAAAAACCTGTAAAATCCTGCCTATAATTTGAGCAATTTTTAATAACAAAAACGCAATAAGAAAAATAAATACTTTGAAAAAAAATCACTTTTTGGATAATTGTTGTTACCCCTGAGAAAACAGTTAAAATAAATGTAATAAAGGCAATTTTTTTTATTTAACTTACATTTTCTAAGTTGATCAAAGCCTTTAAATTGATTGGAGGCATTCAGACTAATCTATGACTAGTAAACTAGTAATCTATGACTCTCTTACATTTCTGCCCACTTAACAAATGTTTTTCATGGCTTTATTGGAAACAGTGCAACATCAGTTTGAGGGGAGGTAAAAATCTTTCCTTTTAGAGACCTGCAGCAAGTAGTTGCATCCCTGGGTCACCATGTAACCATAACAAGCATTAGTCTTGGGCTACAGGCTAGCTGGTCATTTGTTAGTGATGCTAGAATAAAGCCTTTTGTCTCCATTACCAATATACAATATGTGGAGTTTGCTGAACTACCCTGGGACCTTAACAGGAAACCATGTCATTTGAGTCTAAGGTCCTGCTTTTTTTTGCAACACACGCCGCATGTGGGTTTGCCGTGAATGAACACAGGATGGTTGTGAAAGCGCACCGTGCCCAATGCTAACTATGCTGAAGGATGTGAACTGCTGTGAGCTTGCTTCTCTTTCGAAGACCCAGGGATCCTTGTTAGTGCGCACTGGCATCATTAACTCTCCAAAATCCCAGAACGTTTTTAAAATGATCCGGCGGACTCTCCCAGTAAGCTGAAACAGGTCGCCATCGGACCCTTTAACAAGATAATGATTCTCATCATAAGCCCCCAATCAACACAGAGACGGTTGAGCACACACAACAACCACCGTCAGGTATGGCCGTCCCAGCTCTCGCCGCGCGATCCCTCCGTAAAACCTGGGTGTGAGCCGAGGAGAGGAGCACAGGAGAGGACCCAGGAGTTTGCGTGTTTATCCAGAAGAGAAGCAAAGAGGAACGGTGAAAGATTCCTCTCCCCAGCGAATCAATGCGCTCAGATTTAAAGCCTGCCTCTGTCCATGTCAGTGTGAAATTATATTTCTGTGAGACAGAATGGTGTTATTTTCAGGCTTTCTTCACCAGGGTTGCCAATAAACATGGCTGCTACTGTACGCTCAACTAAGTTTGACCTCATTAAGAAGCTTGTTACTGCTCCCACGTGAAGCTTAAAGCTCGGCTTTATCGATCTGGCCGCCGTGTCTGCGGCAGCTTGCGGAGTCTGATAATTGGTTGTCTGTCGTGGTGAGACAAAAATATTTACCCAGCTTATTGCCTCTCATTGGTATCATCAACCTTGTCTGAAGTGCCTCCTGATGTGGCCCTTGGATCCCTGCATCCGCTTTGTTGGTCTGTTTCACCTGCGGCACGGAGGCTGACAGGCCGCCATCTGTAATGCTTTAGCATCTTCCGCTGCGGAAACACTAGCCGAGGATGTATTTCTTCATGCTGCACAGCTTGTGTTTGTTCGGAGTCTGGTCAGTGGTCCTGTTCTGGCTCGGCCCGCTCGTTTTCTCTCTCTCCGGAGCCAGTGTAGGCATCCCTCATCTATACGTCACCTTAAGCTTCATTATAGGAAGAGGACCTTATTTATGGGAGTTGGCGGGGAGGGACAAGTGAGGAGTCTGTGCGAGATGCTGATGTGAGTGTTGATATAGTTGGCTTGGGCAAATGACAGTAATGTGCTGCCGAACGGTTTAAAATTGCTATGTAAAATGTCTG
Source organism: Fundulus heteroclitus (assembly GCF_011125445.2). Classification (NCBI taxonomy): domain Eukaryota; kingdom Metazoa; phylum Chordata; class Actinopteri; order Cyprinodontiformes; family Fundulidae; genus Fundulus; species Fundulus heteroclitus. The sequence goes on from NC_046371.1 coordinate 25,940,554, forward strand.
AGACTGGATAATCTGCAGAACAAAGCAAGGGCATCTTAAAGTCAGACTGCATCAAGAAAAAAACAGGAAATTATCGCTCGCTGTCCCTCGTAGATCCTATAAAATAGTCATGACCACACTTTGAGCGCGCGCCCCATGAAACCTCTTTTATTTTTAATTTAAGAGTAAAGGCGTTTCCACTCTCTCAAAACTTCCATCCGTATTATTGGATTTGGACGATAACGGGGGGTGGGGGGGGGATGGGGATAAAAAGCCCAGAGATATTTCTGAATGTGGGCTCGCCTTTACTGCACATCAGATTTTAAATTCCAATGGTGTCGACATCAAATAGGTTCGGCTTTGCTTTGATGCCGGAGATTGGCCCACAACTCCGACAGAGGCAGCTCGAAACGGTTTCAGCGGACGTCTTTGCATTAATTATCCAACTACAAGAAGAGCTCCGTCTTCGGGCTGGTCTTCACAGGGTTCGGTTCCTCGACTGCCGGATAAACAGAAGTCATCCAGAAGGAGAAACTACAGAAGCAACAAAGTTTGTGGTCATTAAATATGCGCTCTCCTGCTGCAGTGCAACGCTGCCTATTTATCCTGATGTGCAGGCTATAAAATGCCCTCGTAAAATAGAATAATGGATGCCGGAAGAAAAGACCTCTTGAACCGAACAACATCTGGTCAGCACCAGCTGGCCGCTCGTAGAAGGCACTTGCCAGCTCTTTTCATTTTTTTTTTTTTTTTTTGAACATTTACCACCAATTGCTCCTATGGCGGCGTTTGATGTCATCATAAATAATCATTTGCATTTCCTATCATGATTCATAGCTTTTCATTCACTGACTCAGTAGTGAAGTTTCAACAATTCTCGCTCCAAATGACCCTCTGTCTCCGTTTGGCTCCAATAGTTTCCCTTTTCCAAACACGCGGCACATTTTTAATAGATATGCTCTGCTGGCCAATATCTCCCTTACTGTTAACGGGAGTCTTTTTTCGGTGGTTCTTAATTTCATTGTAGAGGCGTAACACCATGAAGATAATAATAAAAGTACATGTCCAGACCTCCTGGATGTGTAGCAGTGCTTTGCAAAAGTATTCACACTTCACACGAACCAGCTTTACACAAGCATCTAGAGACCGAAATTGTCGCCTGTTCCTCTTTTTAACATATTTTTTTAATTAATTTAGTGAGATTGGAAGAAGAGTATCCGTCAACTTTGATTTTTAAGTCTAGATCCTTGGTAGGATTTAGATCTGGGCTTTGACCGGGATATTTTAATGCATGAACATGTTTTGAACTACCCAGTTCGTTCAGAATCAGAATGGCCTTTATTGATTAAGTTTGTGGACAAAAATTTACAATTTGACTTCAGTTCCTCTTTGCTCTCTTCATGATGCTGTTTGTTCACTGATGCTCATTAACAAACATTTAAAATTTAAAAAAATAAAGAACTAGATACTAAATAGATTATTTCTGATGGGAGTTGGATGCACTGGGATTTCTTAAGAGGTATCGGGGTAAAGGGGACTGAATACGATTGTACACCACACCTTTCAGATACTTTATTTGTAAAGCAATTTAAAAAACTAGGTGTTCTTTTCCTCTCACTTCACGATTATGCACTGCTTTGTGTTGGTCTGTCACAAGGGTGGGCAAATCTGCACTGCAGAAAGGCAACTAAAAGTAATTGAAATAAGTGTATTTGTCCTTGATTTGAGCAGGTAAATAAGATTATCTGCCAATGGAATGAGTGTTTTAACCCCTAAAATAAGATAATTAGACATACTGCACTTGAAATAACACGATGGAGATGAGTTGTTCCTATTTTAAGTGCAATAATCTTATTCCACTGGCATAAGATTATGCAACGTGATAATCTCCTGTTTAAACTCATAAACTCGTTTCCCCAAACTTAACCAGCAGACATGGGAGTTGTAAAGCAAGTCCTGGTGATCTGCATCCGTTTCTTCAAGAAACATAATAAACTGATGTGCTTAAGACCCCCAACTGTTACAAATTTAATTTTGTCTAACTTTAAGTTTTACAATGGTTGAGCTACAATACAGACTCACATAGCACGTCCTGTGTAAAAAGCTATTTTTTTTCAAATTTGAAAAAAAAAAATTGCTGTTATGTACTCTTTGATAAACTCCCTTTTGGAGAAAAAATTGTGGTATTTGCTCATTTGAGTGGCAGCAAATAACTCAACTTGGTGCTTGACTCTTGGATGGTAGCTTGTCAGAGAAAAGTGTTTTGCTGATCCCGTAAATTGCCGCCAACCTCTGAGCAGTTCCTGTCTATTCTTGGGTTGACCAGTTTCTACCATAGTTGGTATATTTATTGGAAAAGTGATATTCTTATTCTTAGCAAACCACGACGGTTTCTTTGTAAACAAGACATGTAACCTTTGATCGGACTTTGCTGAAAGAAGTAGTCTATTCCTTGTTGAAAACTCGGTACTCACTACTAACTTTTCCTTTCTTCGGTACCCTCATTGTGGCAATTTGTCTGGCTGACTCATAGATGTAGTTGCTATGATCTGGATGAATGGGAACCTGCTAAAATAAGCATTCATCCTCGTCACCAGGTGGCAGTTAGTAGCACAACAGAAGAACAGAAAAAGACAACAGATTAAAGGTAGAGTCGCCAATTTTTCCCGAAGTTTTCCCAAGTCCCCTTTTGAATAACTGCGCATGTGCAAAACCGTCTTACCTACTTTTCCGCTCCTCAGGGGGATTGCGTGAAAGAATCTCCCAAATCCGCCCTGGCTGTATTTGTACTGAGGCCTTCTTCTTCTTCTCATAAACATGAACACGGTTTGCTTCTTCCGACTCTCGGCCATGTTCAAAGTCTACGGAGAGAGCTGTGGACATACAATGAACGGCTAACACCGAAGCTAACCGCTAAGCTAACCGCTAAGCTAACCGGATACGTAAACACTAGAAGTGTGCATGCGCAGCCAGCAAGCGGAGACCAACGAGGAACACCGGCGTTACGTGAGCGCGTCAGAATGATTGGCATCTGGGACAAACAATAGATAAGGTGATACCACCGGAGCATGAGGGACAGATGGGGGTGAGAGCAGGACGAGACAGGAAGGCATCTGATTGGTTCTTTCCATCCGGACAGAATGACAGGATTGGTCAGAGTTTATATAGGTCTGCAGCTCCCACAGAGATCTTTTTTTTACTTCCTTTTTCTGAATACATAATGTGCTGACTACTTTCAGGATGGAGGGACAATTTTTCCCAGTATAAAAAAAAGTGTTTCTGAACAGGATTACCCGCTATAGCTTTAAGTGGTGCGCATTAGCGCACTGTAGGATCTCAGTGGCAAAAGAAGAAATGGGTTGTAGGAGAGATTGCAGCCAGGAGATGCCCAGCAGCAGTGTCAATCATGATTGGGCCAACTCTACACCAATATTGGGCGGGCTGGATTAAAAACCCAAAGAGCCGTGCTTTACCTATACCTGGTCCATTGGATAAAATCTCACCAAAGTACAATGTATTCAAACGTCAGAATGTTTACCTCCATGACCTGTAAATAAGCAGAAGACACCTGAATACTGGTGTTAGATCAAATCTAATGAACATAGTGCACATTTGGATTGACAATCTAGTATGAAATATGTTTTATGAATTTTATTGATGGATATGGGTGTTACCCCGCCTCTCGCCCAGTGAACGCTGGAGATAGGCACCAGCGACCCCATTAGGGAATAAGCGGGTCAGAAAATGGATGGATGGATGGATGGTTATGTATGTTGGTGTAGCTTTTGGGAACGTGTAAAATAAATTTACCTAGTTTCATAACTGTAGCAGTTATTTATATAAGTTATATATCTATATATTCATTTTTAGTGAAAGAGAGCACTTTGGTGTACCTAGTCAAAGCACACGCCCAACAAAACTGAATTAAAGCACAGTGCATTAGTAAATGTGCTTGTTAAAGATCCTGTTGTAATACTCTCTGTCTCCCTCTCTGTTCCCGCTGCTTAATGAACTCTGCATAATGAAAAATAGATCTTTGGCTGCCATCGAAATGAAGCAGCACCATTTAGCAGCATTAATGGCAGCGCTCCCTCCTATCTCCCGCAGACAAATGAGGACAGCGGGATTGGTGGAGGGCTTGCATTTGATGTGTAATCACACTGCCCCACTGCTGAATGTCTCTTTGGTTTCGTCTCCGCAAGGAAACATCTGATTAATTGGACTCGGCTAAAGCGCTGCACTCAGCAGTTAGGCATATGGGCTGATTAACAAAGGAAAAGGGAGGGAGAGAGAGATAGCAGATGCACCTCTCCGAGAGTGCTGTGCCGTAACCTCACTTCGAGACAGATCGGTAGGCCTCGACATTCTGTGCTCCCCTTTTATGAAGGCTCAACCCCTTTGTTTAACCTCCTTTTTTTAACCGTGAGACCCTAATATTGGGATTTAAACACCAATTTAACAGTCGGGCTTCTTCGCTTGAGCAGACCTGTTATCTAGATCTGTTCAAGGACTCTTTTAGGCTTCACAGTGGATGTCCAAAGAGCAAAGGAGCACATGTTACAAAGGAAAACTAATGGAGAGACTTTGAAATAAGCTTCAAGGTTAAATGAAACAATCAGATTTGTTAAACATTTACCATTGGGAAGTATCTTTTTTTTGGTGACCCATCTGAGAATGTTTTTACTCCTGCTGAATAAATTTGAGCTTCTCTGCAGGACTAAGCTCGTCTTAAGATTTACTGCAAACAGAGTGTGTTTGGAGAAGCCATTTGAGAGCTGCATGTTTATCTTTGAGTGTGTGTGTGTGTGTGTTTTGTGTGGTTGACCTCATTGGTGAAAACCTCAAAGAGCTCTGTGCATTCACTGAGAAGGTACAGCTGAGGCGTTGGCTGTCTCCGAGTGTTTCTGCGTGAACCAAGCCTCCTCTCTCGATCCGCTCTGCCAAACAGCCAAACTGGCAACGATTGATCCGTGCACATTCAAACATGGAGAGGATGTGCAGCTTTTTTTTTTTTTTTTTTTTTTTTTTTTTAAAGCTAGCAAACATGCAGATCTTATAAAAGCAACTGAATTCTTAAATTATGAATTGAGGATTTCTGCTTTTTGTGTCCGCTTGGTAAAAAAAAAAAAAAAAAAAAAAAAAAAAATCCTCACGTTGTATTTTTATGCAGTCATGGTTCTGAATTAGGTGACATACATGTAAAAAGACTGACAGAGAATCATGGGAAAGCAGAAATGTCTGTCCAGTTTAAAAGAAAGTGGGTCGAATCCATTAGCCTTGGTCGCCTTAAACATTTCTTTTCATTATTTTGAGCAACATCACATGTTTGGCAACTTTTTTTGTGAAAAAAGCCATGGCTTAATCAGCCTCTAAGACTTGAACAGAAGTGGGAAGTCACAACCATGACTAGTGGTCAGTTCAGGCAGCCTTTAGCTATTTATTATTGTAGGCATCTAGTATCTTTTGGATAGTTAGAAGGTACTGTTTCTCTTAAAAGTATTCACTCCCCTTGACATTTTTCACATTTTGTCACATTGCAACAATCCACCTTTACATGATTACATAATTTTAGGCGACCAATCAACACAAAGTAGCACATAATTGTGAAGTGGCAGGAGAAGGTTAGGCTTTTTTAAAAGTATTCTATTAAAATAATTCTGAAAAGTGGGGTGTGTAAATGTAGTAACCCCCTTTATGCTGATACCCCTAAAAAAAACAGTCCACTTACTTCAGACAACACCTAAGTAGTACAGCGAGTTAATCCGTGCAATGTGTAATTTAATCTCAGAATAAATGCATCTGTTCTGTGAAGGCCTCAGAGGTTTATTAGAGAACATTAGTGAACAAACAGCATCATGAAAAACCAAGGAACACAGCAAACATGGGGGTCAGCGAGAAAGTTGTGATGAAGCTGAAACCATAGTTAGATTATTAGAAACTTTTCCCAACTCTAAAATTACTCACAAAGGACTGTTATATCCATCATTTGTAAAAGAAGGAGTCTGGCAAAACCTCCTGCTCATGGCTGTTCACCTGAACTGACTGGGCATGGAGAGCAATAATGAGAGAAGCAGCCAGGAAGTAGCTCTGGAGGAGCTGCAAATATCCACTGCTCAGGTGGAGGAATTCGCCAACAGGAGTCATGTACCCCACAAATCAGGCTATTTATGAAAGAGTTTCAGGAACAGATTCATTATTAAAGTTTACTCATAAGAGGTCCCATTTGCAATTTGCCAAAAGCCAGGCAGGGGAGACGTGGAACAAGTCGTTCTGGTCAGACAACACCAAAATCAAACAGGTGGCCCGTATGCAAACACTTTGTGAAGAGGCACGCTAACACGCCCCACACATCACTAAACACACCATTCCCATGGGGAAACATGGGGGTGGCAGCATCATGCTGTGGGGAAGCTTTTTATGCAGGGACAGCGAAGATGTTAAGATTGTGGAATGACGGATGGGGATTAATGCAGGGTGACACTGAAATACTTCAAAGGTTCTCCTTCCAGCAGTAAGAGAAACTTAAACAAGCAGCCAGAGCTCCAAAGAAGTGGTTTTGATCAAAGCATATTAATGTGCTAGAATGGCCTAGTCAAAGTCCAGATTTCAACCCAACTAAGATTTTAACAAGACTTGGAAACACCCCAAAAGATTTATTAATAGTACTGTATTGATAATTTTATATCACTGTTTTCTGATTTTGTCTTTGTAATACATTTCAATTAAACTTTGTTTATATAGCGCCACTTCACACTACAAGGCACTTTACAAAGTCAGTTCAATCAAATCATACAGAAACATTTTCAAAACCACGTATATTTCTCCATCTACTTCATAGCCATAAACCATTTTGTTTTGATGTATCCCTCTTTATGAAACTTAGGAGAAAGTGAAATGTTGCCATGAAAATGAGTCTAGTTTAATCGAAATAAGCAAGATGATTGAACTGTAGTTGGGGCAATGAGACCAAAAGTGGAAAAGGGGGTTGTTTGAAAACCCGTAATGCATTTTAGCAGCGGTTGTAACTGTGTGATGTATGCCATGTGCCTGCAGAAATTAATTTTGCCACATAGCTGCAAGCAAACCAACGATGATTGACCTACATGAAACAGATGTTGCACTGGAAATGCAGATACTCCCAGAGTGACGAATCAAACTCTTTTCTGTCGCTGTAATGAAGCACAAACCTGAAACTCTTGATCATTTACACTTTTTATATCAATAAACAACTGTTAGAAATAATCTGTGCTTTCTCTAGCTCCTGCTTTGACTCATAATGCAGCATATTATACCAAGTGCAGCCAATCTGAACGGAGGTGCGGCAGCACAGGTTGTATTTCAGGTGAGAACGGCCATATCTCCTGGACACACACGAAGCGAGGCAAGAAACAGAAGAGTCAGCAAATCCTTTGTGCCTCTTTTATCAAAAGATGGTGCAGAGAGCCAAGCGGCAAGCGGATGGACTGTCAGATGCGTCGGATGCTGTTTCACTCGTTAAATTTCAAACCCGAGTCAGGTGTTGACATCTGAACCGCTCTGCACCTTGCACGACCTTACAGGAGACCGTCTGAGCAACGGACAGGCGACCTGCTCTAACAGGAGAGACTCTTTTTATTGTACTCAAACTCAGTTTTACACTGAGGAGTTTCTGAAGGTCATCCCTTGAATACAACGTAAAGGGGCTGTCGCACCAACGAGTGTGGCGCTCGTGATTCTGCAGAACACGGTATTCATCCACCTTTCGTCTGTACCCGCTTATCCCATCAGGCTCCCGGAGGTGGGGCGGGCTGCTGCCGGTCTCAATCGGCCAGTCCAGTCAAAGCATTATCCTGTGTCCAGGGCAACACGGAGACACACAGGACAAACAACAATGCATTTGAAAGGGGCAACTTGGAGTCAGTAATTGACCTAATAGTCATGTTTTTGGACTGTAGGAGGAAGTTGGAATAACCGGAGAACTCATGCAAGGAGAACATGCAACCTCAGTGCAGAAAGACACCGAGTCGAATCCGGGGCTCAAAACTAGGACCTTCCAACTGCGCCACTGTGCAGCAACCCAAACCCCTTTTCCCCCCCAAATCGGCCCAAATAAAAAGATTTTTGTATGACACAAGCTAGTTCAATAAAAAAAAGTATGGCATTTAAGGCTTTAAATGCCTTAAATGCCATACTAGGATTTAAAAGGAAAAAACTCCTTTCAAACTTTTCCCAGGAGCTTTCAGCTTTTATCAGGTGGGAAATTATCCGTTGGATAAGTTCTGACCAGAGATTCGGCAGGAGTGGGTGTTGTGGGGGTGACCGAACTCATTGCGGTTCATCTAATTTGAAGCATGGAGCTGTTATCTACACTGGCCTGCACTTGGAGTGGGTGATGTCAGACTAATTGTACTCCAAAGTGTCCTTTCACCGTACTCCGCCGACTTGAATGCGTTTTAATTTGTCGCCTCCGTCAGAGAGGCCCACTGTAAGCCGCCTTCTTTGTGAAGCCGCATGAGCTGAGATTGTTTTTAAGAGATTTTCTCAGAAGCAGGTTCAGTTGTTTTTTTGTTTTTTTTTTTGTCCGAGGTCCCTTCGGTGTCACGCTCGTCTGTGGGCGTTTGGTGAAAATGGCGCCGTTCGTATGCCTGCGAGAGGATTTTAAAGAGGTCACCTTCTCCATGCAGGGGGAGGAACGACTGAGTCACAGTTGAGGCTGCACACCACGCTCCTCTGTCTGCCCAAGACTCTCAGGAAGGAGGACACGGCCTGGTGCCAGAGCAGCTTCACTAACCCACAGAGTATAGATTCAGTGGCTCCCTTCAGCCTGGAAAAGTGATTTTGATTTGAGTAATTTCCAGAACCAAACAAATGTGGGGAAAAAAGCAAAGGGAGTGTGGGAAAACATGCATTTCCTGATCAAATTGCCTGTCCCAATTTTAAAAAAATGTAATTCACCCATCAACAATTGAAACCACCATTAATATATACTGTACAAAAAGAAATATGACTGTAGTTTTTCTGACTGGCTGACATTTAAGTAGAAAAGTCTGAAGTTTACATACAGCAAAATTATTCACACCCCTGGGAAATCTAGATTTAAAGTAATTGTCTAGTTTTTCTCCAACACATAAGATTTTAGTTAAATTAATATTGTGTGTGGCACAGGCAGAGAATCTGGAGGAGGCCAAATATTAGGGTGGTGATAATGGCGGTGATGGCGGTGCTGAGGGCCCAGTAGCGCTGACGTATTGACGCCTCACTACTGTCAGTCTGCCCCAGAGCAGCTGTGGCTATTAACATAGCTCACCATTGTCAGGGTGTAAATGTGTGAATTTTAGTGTTAAGCGCTTTGGGGTTGTTGGACTAGATAAACACTATGCAAGTACAAGCCATTTACCATTTACATGGCAAGGGGGCCTTCCAACCTGATTGGCTTAGAGCTCATCTCAAGATAAATCATCAAAATACCTGTGGAAAAATACAAAAAAAGCTGGTTAGCAATTATGATAAGGGTTTAATTCCCATAATGGCAATGCTTTTCTACTAAATAAAAGCACAACGATAATTTATGTATTTTAAAAATGTATACTGCTTTTATGTTTTTTAATATCTTTTGAGAGATGCCTGTCTCATTTCTGGTCGGAAATGAACTGTTTTGTTTAAATAAAAATAAGTTTTAATCTAAATTTGCCAGGGGTATAAAAGTTTTTTTATACCGTGTAAAGATTTGCTTTTAGATCCATCCATCCATCCATGCATCCATGCATCCATGCATCCATGCATCCATGCATCCATCCATGCATCCATGCATCCATGCATCCATGCATCCATGCATGCATCCATGCATCCATGCATCCATGCATCCATCCATCCATCCATGCATCCATGCATCCATGCATCCATGCATCCATCCATGCATCCATGCATCCATCCATCCATCCTCCATCCATCCATCCATCCATCCATCCATCCATCCATCCATCCATCCATCCATCCATCCATCCATCCATCCATCCATCCATCCATCCATCCATCCACTTCCAATTTATGCAGTTTCCTTATTTAAATTTCATAGAAATATTCATCCTAATTTCATTTTTTATACAGTGTAAATATTTGCTTTTAGATCCTTCCATCCATCCATGCATCCATCCATCCATCCATCCATCCATGCATCCATCCATCCATCCATCCATCCATGCATCCATCCATCCATCCATCCATCCATCCATCCATCCATCCATCCATCCATCCATCCATCCATCCATCCATCCATCCACTTCCAATTTATGCAGTTTCCTTATTTAAATTTCATAGAAATATTCATCCTAATTAAATTTTTATGTTTTCTCTTGAAATTGGCAGATAATGAGTCTGTAAATTTGAATATGAAAAAATTTGTAAAAACCCTGTAACTCTATCATATATCGATAGATAGATAGATAGATAGATAGATAGATAGATAGATAGATAGATAGATAGATAGATAGATAGATAGATAGATAGATAGATAGATAGATAGATAGATAGATAGATAGATAGATATAGAATCCTATTAAGGATTTACATTTTACAGCAATGTTTAAAAGTATAGGCCTGCAGCATGGCCCAAGACAAGAAATGTGGGAAACATTAATTAATTATGGCCAGTAATTGGCCAATAAAAAGAGACCCTGTCCAAAGAAAGGCCTCTCCAGTTTTATTTTGCTTACAGTTGGATCTTAAAATGTTCCGCTGCATAAAGCCAGCAGTCCAAGCTTTAAATAGTACCATATCAGCAGAGTACATACTGATCACTTTGGCAGAGCTGTGTGGGCTGCAAGGCTCATATATTCCAGAGATTCCCACATATGAGCCAACTGTGTGTCGTGCTCCCCCGCCAAAAACAAATTCTGTAATCTTTAGGAATTTCTTTGGTGTTTATGTGATAAACAAACCCCCAAATTAAGTGAGTTTCCTTTCTGTAAAACCGCATGCAATGAGTTTCAGTTCATGGCACTAAAGGATCTCAGACTGAACACATTTGTGATGCGTTGTGAGAAGTTTCTCGAGCTGCTTGATCAACTGATGTAACACAGTTGATGAAGCCACGTTTCTTCTCAGCCTGATTGGTTCTTGCGATGCTCATTTGCATGACATCAAAAATTAAAGTTTTTTTTTTTTTCAGCTAACGCAGTTATGACGTAGGCCGCCTTCATGTCACCACTAATCTCCTCAAGAGAAAAACTCTGTCCCATTCTCTTTGAGTAGCCGTCAGTAAAAAAAGGATTTCATGTGAAAGCTGATAAAAGAGCAAACTGTCTGTTCGAGTGCTGGTGCAGAATGAGCCCCAGAGGAAACATATGTCGCATCACTGGAGACTTTTTCCTCCCTTCTTGTTCTTCCGACGGTGGTAATGCATTTGTTTTTTTTTTTGTTTTTTGGGGCTCTGCGGTTTGCACGGTACAGTGTGTTTATATGCCTGAGTTCCAGCATTTGTTGTGGAAGGCTGATTTACTACTTAAAGTGACTCTTTCTCTTAACCTTTCCTAAAAAAACATGCAGCCCGACCTGCAATGGAATGACAAAATAAAAAAGAAGCATTTCTGTGTCTTGGAATTGCCTTGTCAAAATTCAGAGCAAGATTTGATAAACAAAATGCTTGAAAATTCTCCACAAGTGCTCTCAATCCAAAGCCACTGAGCTTCCAGTCTTTTGTAAAGACAAATAGGCAGAAATTTTAGTATAAATCCCAAAATACCTGCACATGTGTCTGCAGCCAAATGTGGTTCTACAACGTATTGACTAAGGAAGACTGGATAGAAATGGATGCCATTGTTTTCAGATTTTTGTTTCTTAATGTTTTTTTTAAAAAAAAACTTAATGCTTGAACCAGTGTTGGTCTATCCCATAAAATTCCAACACAGTGCAATAAAGTTAATGGTCCTGATGTGACAGAATGTGAAAAAGTTCAAGCAATATGGACATTTTTGCAAAGCAGGAAAGAGTGTCCTGTACTGTGGTGGCTTGATATAACCGACTAAAGTTGCAGAGCCACACACTGCAAAAACAGATATAAAAATAAGTAAAATGTTTTTTAAAAAGTGTATTTTTGTCCTAGATTTGAGCAGTTAAATAAGATCATCTGCCAATGCAATGAGTATTTTGACCCCTAAAATAATTAAATATTCTGCACTTGAAATAAGATGATGGAGATGAGTTGTTCCTATTTTAAGTGCAAAAATCTTATTCTATTGGCAGATAATCTTATTTACCTGCTCAAATCAAGGACAAATACACTCATTTTAAGAAAACGTTACTAATTTTCAGTTCCATTTTTGTAGTGCACAACAACTCCATCGAGCATATCTAACATAAAGGACTTTCTTGAAGCAAAAAACATCCTAGAAATCCCAGAAATGAGAGTGAAATGTAGGAGATGTTCTCTGTGAAATGCAAAAATAAATAAAAAAAAAAAGAACATGGAGCAGCCTGTTGACTCCCTCTGGGTGCGTAACAAATGAGCTGAGGCAGGTCTGTTGTTTAGTCAGGCGGAGGCACAGATGTGTATGATCAGTCAAACAAAAGCTACACCGCATGCAACACTGATCTATTATTCATCCTTATAATTAAACATATCAAAACAAGGTCATCTTACTTTCCTCAAGAGCCTTCTCTTAATACAGCATTGTAATACAAATACCCTTTAAACAAACAGCACAACAGCCCTGCTGGTCTTCGCCGAACAGCAAGAGGGGAATAAGTGGATTCTTAAAATGTTTGACCTACTTTCTTTCTATTACAGTCATTGACTGTTTTGTTCACAGCAAATTGCTGCCTACTCAAGGAGGGTAAAATGAACAGTGACAAACGCAGGTTCTAAAACTGAAAAAAAAAAAACGAGCTGATAACAGTTAAACGCCCTGCAGATTTGGAGCACATCTGCAGAGCCGTGGAGCTAACCTAAAATCTTTCCCATCGCCATCCGTGTTGTTTTGTGGAGCGCTGCAGTGTGGGAGATGTGTGCTATAATTAGCCTTGTTACAGTACGCTCCTAATTTTGAATATGTATAATTGGTCGGGTCAGTGCCGCATAATTGAGTCTGTAAAAAACGCCCCTTAATGGTTGTCCTGGCTGCTGCCTGTTGTAAAATGTGCCATCTGTTTGCAAAGTCAACCAAAACTGTGAGTCATTTGGACGCACACCAGTAAGGCACGTCAGAGTTCATACTTCCCAAGAGACTGACATTTTACAGGTCATTTGAATTTATATATATATATATATATATATATATATATATATATATATATATATATATATATATCTATCAAAAACAGATTGCTCACATAAACGTTTCAATGGGAAATCACCGGCTCATTTCAGTGTGAGAGAAAGGAAGAAAAACAACACTCTCAAGGGAAACATCTAAACCCCCCCCAAAAAAAATATTTTTTTTTTTTTCTAAAGCAGCTGCTAATACATTTTAAAATGTCATACGTATCCCAGCTTATGATGTTCAGAACCGCATGTCGCAGAACGGGGAGGAGAGCCGCCGCTCAGCTCCTCCTGAGTATAAACACAGCCACATGTTCCTGCAAATTTAAGCTGATAAAGCCCAGGCTGAGGTCAGCTTCTTATTAATCATCAGACACCCCCCCCCCCCCCCCCCCCCCCCACGCCTCACTGAGCTTCCTGCCACCCTTGTTTAATTGCCTAACCTCTGCGTGCGTTAGACATGGAAATGCGGGTCTCTTTCGTCTACGTAACCCCCTCCCCACCACTCGAGGGGCCGGCGTGGCGGCACACAGCGAGAGCCACTTGTCTTTAAAGGCCAAATCTGATCTGAGCGCTGTCTGCTGAGCACTTCACTGTGAAGGTCACCGGCAGGGGAAGGGAGGGCGGACGTGTCGGCGAAGTTGCTGTGCTCTGAATGCTTAGCAGCTCCGTGCCGAACACGTCAAACTCACACGCCTGAAGCGGTTACCAGCGAACGGCCGGGCTGGTTTGCGGGCAGCAGGTTGCTCCTGTTGTGAGAGCAACAACAGAGAGACGACGTCACCCGGAGGAGTTAAAACACTTCCAAACCGCAAGCGTAGCGCCACCTGTTATTCACGGGGATGAACTGGGATTGAAGCCTTTGAAAGTCCTGTTCTGTAATATTTTCAGTCCTCAGCATCCAGAGGATCCTTCTGGAAAGATGTTGCATTAGAGGCGGCAGCTCCGAGGTTTTCCGCCGGGCGTTTTATCTGGTTAAAAAAACGGAGATCTCTGAAAGGTTTTTCTGTTCTGATTCGGGAGCTGTGTTGTCTGAGTCATTTCCGTTGGTACTTCTGCCACATTTTTACAAATCTTTTGTGATGAGTAACCATGGCAGCAGCGGGGTTGTTAGGCTGGGGAGCAGGTGATTGAGCTTTCTAACTAATGTCCACATCAAGAAATTACATGATCAGAAAGTAGTGGAGGAAGAGATGCTAGGAATCTAGGACAGGAAGCAAATGAAAGAGAGCGGCGATAAGGAAGTGTACAGTGCCTTTCTAAAGTATTCACACCCCTTCAACCTTTTCGCGTCTTGTCACGATACAACTAGAAACTTCAACGTATTTTATTGAGCTTTTCTACTGAGATAAATTAGTGTGTGAGCATAAAGTGGAGTAAAATGAGTATTGTATTCAGCCCAGCTGGAAGTCTTCTGGGGTAGGTCTCCATCTGCTTCACGAGTCTTTGGTAATCTGTTTTCGTTCTGTATCTGGGCCAGAACGTTCAAACTTGGTCTCGTCTGATCAAAGCAGCTTCTTTAAAGGGTTTACTGTGTCTCCTACATGGCTTATGGCAAACCCTCAGCGTGACTTTCTTTTAAAAACGGCCTTCCTCTTCCCAGTCTTCGAAAATACCAGATGTGGTATAGCGGTCTGATTCTTCCTCCCAACGCTGTGAATCGCTACACCTCCTCAGAGGTACCGCGGGCCTCTTGGCTGCTCCTGTCGGGAAAGAGTCCTGAGAACCTGATATTTAGCCAGACAACAGTGTTCTGTTTTAAAAGGTTTATTGAAGAGGATGAGAACTGGTAGATGAGGCAAGCAGGAGTGGAAGGGAGAGTGGAGAGGATGCAGACTGAAGCAGACTGACCAGGAGTAGCAGGGGGGAAGAACTTGAGCCGGAGATGAAGGAAGCAGTGGACTAGATGCAGGTAGAACCAGACTTGACAAGAAGTAGGCTGAGCACGCTGAATTCTGCGTGCTCCTGAATCCTGAGCACGCAGGATTCAGGAGTTTACAACATGGGGGTTGAAAAACAAAGAAGGGAGCAAGTTTTATTGTGGGTGGTGATCAGTCACCTGCTTCATGCACAGCTGGATAAGGGAAGACATTCCTTATCTGGGAGAACCATTTGTTCTCCCTGTCTGAAGTTAAAAACAACATAACCTTCCTGAAAGCAAACTCTTAAAACAAACCAAATGCCTGTAACTTAATAAAAATAAAATGATTACATTCACATTTCTCTAACACGAGCCTTGGTGGGTTCGCAGTTGTGCTTCAGAACTTCAAATGTTGTTTAATTTTGAAAACTCTGGTTTCAACTTCCCTACAACTTTCTTCCTGGCCTGTCTGCTGTGTTACTTAATCTTTATGATAATGTTTGTTCAACAGTGTTCTCTAACAAACTCCTTGAGGCCATCACAGAACATCATGTTAAAGCTAGTGTGTGAGTTCTGTTAACTAATTAGTGGACGTTTGAGGGAAATTTGCTGGACCTGACTTTATTTCAGGGCACCAGACCAAATGCTAACACTTTTTGTTCATAAGAAATGAAAATGAGTTGTTTTTTTTCCCTTCCGTCAGAATTATGCAGTACTTTGTGCTGGTGTATTAGATAGCAACTATATTGTTGTATAACATCTCAATTATACATTAAATAAATGGGAAAAGGTTCAAAAGGGTAGCAAAGCAATGTATGTGTTTGTTTTGTTTTTTCATCTTTTATTTGTTACTGCGATCGCAGTCATTATTCATTGACAGATACTGTTGCCAGATTATGCATGAAGATGGATTCCGGATACTTTGCGGGTCAGGCCGAGCTCAAGGATCCAAGGTTCTGACATCAGCTGTATACTGGTCTGCCATCCATCGTCATAATGTGCTCAGTGAAACTTAATGAAATGTTGTTTTCTCTTTTCTTTAAAAGCCTGGTATCATGAGTTACCACTAAACAAAAAGCACATTTTCATTCTCATTTGTAGCTCTCTTTAAATCAATTGCAATGGCAAAAAAACATAGTGATAATAATAATAATAATAAAATCAAAGCAATTTAAAATTCATAATCAATACTACCGAATAAAAACATTTTTTCTCTCCATTTTGGTTAATTCCTCTCTATTGTTTCTATACCTTTACAAACAGCGCTTTACCATCCTAATAAAGTCTAAAATATTAATGAAAACTGACAACCGTACGCATGTAACTGTGAAGCATCCAAATATTGTTGTGTCCCCTACAGAAGAACAAGCACACACACAGAATAAATCTGAATTATTCATCTTCATGGTACAAAAATGTGAATTCTGAGATTCAACCCTCAGGATAAACTAGTGGAAGAATTAGAATAATGTCTTATGTGAATTCTTCAATAAAACACTGGTGAAAAGTGTTTTCTGTTCTCCTTTAAAAAGATTTAGATTGGATAGTATTTGCAACAAAGCTGTTGTATTCACATTTATCTCTGCTGTTATCATTAACATTTGAAACTTGGACTTAAAAAGTACTGAAACACTGGTGATCTACTGAAAGTAGAATTTAATAAAATTCTGAAATTGGCCAATGATTTTCCACTCAAAAATTAGGATGTTTTCTTTCAGCAATATTTAATTTGCTGTAAGAAAGTATTTGCCCCTCGCAGATTTCTTCCTTTTTTTTCCCCCCTTTTATAAAATAACTCTTTAATGTTTCAGATCATAACACAAATTTGAATGTCACACAAGGATAACATTAGTAAATGTTGATTCTATTTATTTAGGGAAGAAAGTTATCCAACCTGGCTCTAAGTAATATTTACAAGCTGAATTCGGTTTCACAACCCACACCCAGGCTTCACTTCTGCCACAAAATCACTTAGAACCTGTCTGACAACATGAAGTGGGCTGAAACAACATCTCATGCTCTGATCTAAAGAAAACGAAGAACAGATGAGACACCGTTGAGTCAGTCTGAAACATCATGGCTGGTGGTGATTAACGACCCAGTTGCAAACAGGAGAGGGACTGGTGAAAGGGTGGAGTGATGAAGATGCAGGAACTTACAAACTAAGACAAAAAGCACAAGAGAGCACAGGAACCAGGACGAATACAACAGTAGAACCCAGCAGTGGATGTGAGAAACAGGCAGGTTGCTGGAAGGAGAAGCTGGTCGGTTTTAATCAGCAGAATGTAAAACCTTTGCGCAGGAAAAATTATTAAGGGAGCTGAGGAATAACCAGAACTACAACAAAAATGATGCATTTAAATATAATGAACACGGCAGTAATTTCACAACAAAAGAAGCAAAACAAACAAGACATTATCCATAAAAGGAGAAAAGGTGAAACAGTGGTGCAGCGGGGGGCCTGCCTGCCAGTGGTACCCCGGAAGGTCAGTAACAAGCCAGGACAACACCTAAAGCTGTGCAGGGCTCAGGTAATCTCAGTGTTGGGGATTCCTTAGGGTGAGCTCTAAGACAAAAACCACCGCTGAGCAAAAAAACAGCACAAAGCCCTGTCTCGCATTTTTACCAAATAACACCTGGGTGATGCCCACAACCTTTGGGAACATATACGGTGAAGTGAAGTGGACTGAAACTGGATATAAAACTGATATAAAAATAACCACGTTTTAGATAAAGAACGTCGAAACAACAGTCAAACACGGTGGTGGTGTGATGGTTCGGGGTTGCTTTCTGCTTTATAACTTGTTGCAGTTAATAGGGCCATGCGTGTTGCTCTCAGACACAAACTGTGGTTTTGGCCAGCACCACACCGGCAATAGCGCCTCAGAATGGCTTTAAAGCTAAAATAAAGGTTTTGCTGTGCTCTAGGAGAGGTTTGGACATAAATTTAATTTAGATGCTGGAGCTAAACCTTACACGGCCCAGTCATGCATGAAAACCCCACAATGTGGCTGAAATTAAAACTATGCTGCCAAACACACGAGCTGGTCCAATAGTCCTTCACCGTGTTGTAAAAGACTCGCTGCCACTCACTGTATTTTTTTGCCTTGAATGTTGTCAGTCATGCATGATGCTGTCTGAGTGCTTCTAATGTGGTCTTTTAACAAAATGTGTGTGATATATGAGGAATGATATTTCCACTCGGATGCTCTTTAAATGTATTTGTCCCATCTGACATCTAAATAAACCAGTTTTAGCTGTGCAGTTTGAGGCATTCAGACATTTGACAAGGGGCGCGTCATTTTAAAAAGCCTCCTGCCTGTGGCTGTGTCCCATTTTCTCTCGCTCTCATCTGTTAGCCAAACACGGCATTTACAATGATCCTGCATATGAAGCAGAAAGGTGAGTGCAATATAAATATATGCAAACAACCTTCAGGAATAAATCTATTTCATGTATCTATATTGAAACTAATCAGAATATATATATATATATATATATATATATATATATATATATATATTTTTTTTTTTTTTTTCTATAAGAAGTCTACTTAGAGGCTGACAGGCTGGAGGATAAATAAGAGGGTTAGTTCAGAAAACTAATTCCAAGGAGCAATTCATTTCTCAATAAAATAAATAAACAGTGAGATAAAAACACACCCAGACAGCAATCAATCAACATTAGCATTAAAATGACACAATGCATCACAGCAGGCAAAATCAGGGCTAGTGCAAGTAATTAAATAAAAAAAAAAGAACAGACAGTTTCAAAACCACACATAACTGCACAGTATTGTTTCTTTCATAGTCAGTAGCATTGGGTTTAGTTATCCCTAATGTGTTGCAATCAATGGTTTGATCATTAATTAAATATTAATTAATATTTCAGGTGGTTTGTTAAGTTCACATCTTTGTCTGTATTTCCTTGACCTCCTTTATAAGCTTCACCTTCTTTTTTTATATAGCTTTTTGGTTGTAATAAAAAAAAACAATTTTGTAATAACTCCTGCGATGACTCCTACTTTTCAACTTGGTCCATCACCATGAAGTATACATTAAAAAGGACGAATAAGGGTGATTGTCTCCAGTAGTCATTAAGTGAGAGCCAGAACACACCCGGTTTTTACAACAATGAGTATAATGCTATAATCATAATGCAAGCAATTATGTCTGAGCTTGGCATGTTGCTCTCATTAATAAATGTGCTCAAATTAAAGGATGGATTTTTCAGGGTCAAATTAGGCTCCTGTAATAAAAGTTGAAGGAAAATTGGACATTTCATTTTTTCATAAAATGTTGTTTTTCCACAAATTGTGTTTTTGGGGGACAAAAAAAAGTTAAACTTGCTGTATACAGAAACAAAATACCATCAAGAAGCTTTCTTCATATGCATCCAACAAAAAATAAAGCCCATTGACTTATATCATTAAATAGAACTTGATATGTGAATGAATGTTAAACATACACCGTTGTGTCTGTTTTCAGCTGATTTATAGACAACCTGTCATGACTGCTGACCATTAATCCTAAAAACCTTCAGTGAATCATTACTATTCAGAGTCTCCCATCACTGTGGTGAGACTTTTCAGAGGCACAGCTCAGCCCCGTTACTGTCAGCTCAGCTTCTTCCTCTTTTATACCTCACACACTGATTCATCGCCGAGTAAACATGCCGTTAGGTTGCATCCACTGTGTCGCCTGAGCTGCGGGCCCATTTCGCTGCGTTGCCGTCAGTTCATTTTTTTCATGTCTTATTGTTACAGTTCAGGTCAATTCTTGGCTGTGGATTTGTTAGTTTGAATTCCTCCAGTGGGCATGAAGCGGCTTAGTGTGAGATGAGACACCCGGTCGCAAAGCACCAAACCAGAGGACACTCAGTCATTGCCCAATCGATTGTTTAATTATGCTCTCTGACTTTTCTATTTACGATATAGCACTCACAGCTTTGACTTTATCATTGTTGGCACCGTTCTCTGAGACTCTTCAATTTCAGTATGAATCCAGCTGTTCTGTGAAGGTCTCAGAGGTTTGTTACAGAGCAGAGTGAACAAACGTCATCATGACGACCAAGAAACACAGCAGACAGGTTCAATTCAATTCAATTCAATTTTATTTATATAGCGCCAAATCATGAAACATGTCATCTCAAGGCACTTTATAAAGTCAAAATCAATCATATTATACAGATTGGGTCAGATTATACAGATTGGTCAAAAATGTCCTATATAAGGAAACCAGTTGATTGCATCAAAGTCCCGACAAGCAGCATTCACTCCTGGAGAAGCGTAGAGCCACAGGGAGAGTCGTCTGCATTGTACATGGCTTTGCAGCAATCCCTCATACTGAGCAAGCATGAAGCGACAGTGGGAAGAAAAACTCCCCATTAACGAGAAGGAAAAACCTCCAGCAGAACCCGGCTCAGTATGAACGGTCATCTGCCTCGACCGGCTGGGGTTACAGAAGACAGAGCAGAGACACAACAAGAGAGACAAAAAAGCACAGAAGCACACATTGATCCAGTATTCTGTTCTACATTAGATGGTAATAGCGGGTGAGCCGTCTTCTCTGGGTCATGTCACAGTTAACAGAGCGCCAGACCAGGTGTACCTACTATGAATATAAAAGAGAGAGAACAGAAAGTTAAAGCAGAAATGACAACATGTAATGCATAATTGAAGAACAGTAGAACTCTAAAGAGTGAGAAAATTAGATCCTGATGGTTAGGTAGGTTAGGTAGAAAAAGCCGAGTTAGGTTATAACACATTATCCGAAGCACTGAATATAAAAAAAGAGCACTATTCAGTCCTTCATCTTGTCTGATACAACCACAAAACTGCCAAGGCATGGTCATCCACCCAAATCCACAGTCTTGCCAAAGAGACCATTGATCAACTGTAGTATTAAAGCTGTCACAAATAACATAAAACTAAAGGGTCATTCACTATTTCAGCCTTTTTTGACACGACTTTCTACATTTTTGAAAATGTTGAGAATTGGGAATGACTTTCATTCAGCAGAACAAGGAGGCTGGTGAGAGTGCTTAAGATGATGGATTGAGCTAAATACAGGATAGTCCTGCAACAAAACCCGTCAGGCTTGAGACGG
The DNA here is from genome assembly GCF_011125445.2 of Fundulus heteroclitus. NCBI lineage: Eukaryota > Metazoa > Chordata > Actinopteri > Cyprinodontiformes > Fundulidae > Fundulus > Fundulus heteroclitus. The sequence continues at coordinate 25,961,735 of NC_046371.1, forward strand.
ATGCTGCGGTTCATCTTCTGGTATGGCGTTGGCCCAAAACACACAGCCAGAACTATTATGAGGTTTTGATCAAAGGAGTCAAAGCTCAGACATAAATCCAATTGGGAAGCTGGGGCAAGGCTTGAAAACTTGATTTCTGCAGCTGGTGTCTGTCCAAGTATGACTGAATGTCAGATGTTTTGCAAAAAAACAATTAGATATAAATTCAGTTTCTTGACACGACCCCCATGAGAGACAAGCGTGGCGGAAAACGGATAGATGGATGGACCAATTTCTTGATTTGCAAAGTTGGGGGAACCATGGCCCCAAAAGACTGTAACTATGGCGGTGGGGTGGGGAGGGGGGACGGGGGGCTGAAAACAAATGCGCTAGTTTGTGTTGGTTTATCACGTTAAATTGTAAAATATATTGAAGTTTGTGGTTGTAATGTGACAAAAATCTGAGCGAGTTCGGGGGCTACTTTTGGCAAGACACTTCATTTAGACCTAATTATAGGATCATATTCTTCATGGAAATGTTAAGCCATACATGCTAAGCATATCTCTGAACTGAATTTGAAACTGAATTTGCACAGGGATCACATTTTTAGGTTTGTGTGCTCGTCTTGTATCCAAAAAAAAAAAAAACAACAACAAAAAAACATTTCAGTGATGGAGCTCTTCCCATTTTTTTATCCTCCCTCAAGGTTTTGCAATCCTCCAAGCGATCATGGAGTCGGCTGTTGCCAATAACTGGCAGGTGACAGCTCGCTCGGTGGGGAATATTGTGGACCCCACAGAGTACAGACGCATCATCGAGGAGATGGACCGCCGACAGGAGAAACGTTTTCTTATCGACTGCGAGGTGGATAGGATCAACTTGATACTCCAGCAGGTACTGAGCCAACACACACTGCTGCTACGGCCTAGTTTTGTTAAGGAAAAGTAGCACACTGGAAGCAAACCTGTCCTTGAACATCAGAAAATACATCTTTAACATCTTGATACGTTTTTTTTTCCCCCTCCCTCTACCCTAATTATTCTGCACGTTTCATCTCTTCAAGAAGAGCCAACATGTTTATTCCCCTTGTTGTTCTTCAGACCTCATGTCCTCATACAAACTCTGTAAAATAGGACAGTTTTCCTGGCATTCTTGGCTCTGCGCGTTTCCCTCATTTTTCCGTTATTACCCTAAGCTCCTCGAGTGCGCCATGATTGGCTCGCAACTAAAAATTCTCATTTTGGAAACGGCGTTATAACAGGCGAGCTGGGTGCTTTCAATTAAAGCTTGTTATTCCCTGTTCTCTTTATTTGTGTGTGTGTGTGTGTGTGTGTGTGGTTTGAGGTCACCTGAGTTTAATTCACGTGGAGGAATTAGAGAGCCTGCTCATCCGTGTTTCCTTGGTGATGCTCAGCTCCTGTTTTCCCACACTTGTTTGCTCTCTGTTGCTTCCCTGCTGAGACTTTTTGACGTCTGTATAATGTAGCCTAATAAACAAGGACCAAGTTAGAGCTTTCTGACTCCCTTGGATCAATCCGGTTGGGGGCAAAGCGAGAATAAAGTGCACGTCCTTCTACGTTTTAGATTCCTTACAAAGAAAAAAAACAACAACAAGAAACCCCGCTACCCATTAAATTATTATCTACCCTTTTGAACCTTTCACATTTTCGTTAGCAAAAAGAACCACAGTTTGTAGCGTATTTACTGGCCAAAAAAAATTATACAAGGCTTTCTAAATTTTCTTTTTTTTTTTTTTTCCAGTGTTCTGTCTAGCAATGTGGCAATAAGAATTGATAAATTAATGCCAAATAGAGCTCGACAGATTTTGCTTTCACAAGTGGAGCAAACAGCTTTCGCCATAATGCTCCGCTTGATTTGTGCATGTAAATAGCTTTATTGTGATTCCTGCAGGGAGAATTTCAAATTATATGGACACTACTGGCTTTCTAAATTTTCTGCAATAAAAACGGTGATAAAATGAGGTACACGTCATAGAATCACTGCATTCCCAACTCTATTATTTATTTATTTACTGGTGTATATTTAAACTTTTTAAAATAGGTCAACTGCTGTCAGATTGACTGGCGTTTCACAGTCGTACCACAGATTGTCAGCTGGATTTAGGTCCGGCCTTTGACAGGGGAATCCCAACGCGAGAATAAGCTTTGATCTAAACCGTTCCTTTGTAGCTCCGATTGCATGTTTACGGCCGTCGTATCGGTAAAAGATCAACCTCTGACTCATGCAGCCTCTGAGTGGTCTTCAAGGATTACCCTGGATTTAGGTCTACCCATCTTCCCATTTGTGCATTTTCCTTGTATCTGCTAAACAAAAGCGTCCCTACATCATGATGCTGCCTCCATTATGTGTTCACGGTGGGGTTAAATGTTCGGAGTAACTACGCAAAGAGCTTTGCGTAAAGGCCAAACGGTATGCACAAACGTGGGACTTCTCTGACCACAGGAGCAGCCTGTTGCACCTGTTTGCTTTGTTTTCAACACCGCTTGTTGCAAACTGCAAACACGACTCCTTATGACTTCCTTTGAGCAATAGCTTTTCGTCTTGTGGCGCGCATCGCCGTCCATTCGATGTGTCCTCTCACCTGAGCGGAGGATTTCTGCAGGTGCTCCAGAGTCGTCGTGGACCTCTTGGCTGTTTCTCTAGTCTTATTTCACCAAACGTTTCCGTCATAAACCTGCAAAGATGCGCTGACACTGAACCTCCTCCTGCCATTCATAAATCACAAGTTGAGAAGGCGATATCCTGCACAGCTGTGAGCATTTAGAAATGAAGCTGGCACCGAGTGCCGGGCAACAGGAGGTCTCGTCGCACTGACACCGGCACTATGCATGAAATGTGTCGGAAGTCACTCCCGTATCATCTGATTAAAAACAATAATGGCGGACAAACTCAGCCAGTGCTTTAAGTTATTCAACTTGTCTCTCGTCTTGCTCCTCTCTTCTGCATTGATTTCGGCTGTGACTACCCCTCTTGTCATGACAGGTTAACATAGGCGGATTAAGTTCAACCCTCCCCGCCATACCTGTCCTTGCAATAAACACAAGGAGAAGGAGAAGCAACCTGTTTTAATCGCACCTTGTAGTATTTTGTCAAAGGGGCATCAGAGGAATGGTCTCTGTGCCCGCCCCGTCAGATTAGGTGGACAGCCGTGTCTATGTAGGTGTGCAATCGTGTCATTACCTTTTATGACGCTGTTTGTTCACTAATATTCTCTAAGAAACCACGGAGGTCTTCACAGAGCAGCTACTGTATGTTATATTGCACACAAGCAAACTCTCTTTAGCAAGCAAGAAATTACTGAAGGTACCTGGATTTTTCTTTTAGGGGTATCTAAGCAAATGGCAAATGGGCAATGGACTTTTCAGATTTTAGCTTGCAAAAAATCTTAAATGATAATAAATACATATTTGGTTTTCCTTCAGCATCACCGTTATCTTCTGCTTTTTGTTGCGTGAGACCCCCAAGAAGTAGACAGTGAAGTGTGTGGTTGTAACGTTGACAAATTGGGAAACATACTGTAAATGCTTGCAAGACACTGAATGTTTTTTTTTTTCAACATCTTAATGTGCACACATGCCAACTTTTCATAATTTTTTTCTCAGTAATACAAAAAAAATATTTGCTCTTTTGAATAATGGTGTCCTGTTTTCCGTTTGAAACTCAATTTGATCATAATGCAGTCCTCCTTTGGATATATCTCTTTTTCTGTTTTCAAACTCTTCAAATCTGAACGTGTTGAACTAAAGACATTAGTGTGAAGCCACTTTCAGGTCTCTGTTGGGATTTTTCCACCTTTAACTAGTTATTGAAAGCTGTGATGGTCATCTAGGTGAACTCTTGCTTTGTAATAAGTGGATGTTTTCTTCAAAATACTCCTGCCACCCCCTTCAATCCTGCCTACTTTCTGAGCTTGTATCAGAGAAGAAAAACATCCTGGCAACATGATAATTCTACAAGAGATGGTAATCAGAATAAGCTAAAAAGTGCTTGAATTCTCACATACAGTTGGGAATTATTGTCAAATATTGCAGTATTTGCTTCATTGAGACACAGGATCTTTCTTCTTATGTTTGTTACCGTCTGGCTGGTATGTGGCGTTTTACAAAAGACTGACTTTTGTCTCACTGCTCTGCCAGATTAACAGATCACTGCGCTGGTTGTTGTCCTCCTCTACGCAGCCTGCTGGCTTTCTGTCTGACCAAGTAGCCTCAACCTTATCACTGATGGATGGTGTTTATCAGTGTGGCTGGGCAGCCAGATCGACAAACACTGATGTAGTGTCCAAACCTATCCCCTTGCTGATAGATCTTTATGTTGTTTTACAGCTTCACTTCTCTAGATCTCTTGCTTGAAATAAAAATGAAGTTTTGCATTTTTTTTAATCTAATACCTACCTTTTTTTTGGGTAGTGAGTACGAACTAGACACAAACAAATGTGTGCCTTTTGTTATTGAGCCTGTTTTAGAGACTGGTAGGTGGCTGAGAGTAAAACTCAAGTTGACTCCAGCTTAACTGCACTTTATATGTATACAGTATATATAGAATGTAATTGAATTAAGTTAAAACAGACAAGCGACATGTAATGTTTTGGGATTTTTTTATTACAGTTATAACATCAGTGTCTATATCATTTATTTATTTTGATACCAAAGCTTACACAGAACTTTGGATTAGTTGCTTGCTAAATGCAGGATTGGCAGCATGTGGTTTACCTTGCTGTGCTGCTCTTTTCAGAGTACGGTTAGCTGATATAAGCTGATTAAATTGTTGGGCTATCTGCTGCAGTACACACCGCTGAGCTTGCGTTTGCGTGCGCTATCCTTGGGATGAATTAGTATCTTCCAGAGAGTGCTGTTAGGTTTAAAGTTCACTGGAGTATTACTGTATGATTGTAAAAAAAAAAAAACACACACACCAGCATATGTGCCCAGGCTGTTTGGAAACATGGAAGACCTCCTTGTGTCTTTCTTCTCCCAAACATGTTTTTCCATTAAATTTCTGTTATGACAGTATTGCAGCTTAAAAATAGGCTGGACGCCCTTCTTGTCTTTAAACTCCAGAGGAACCAAGGTATAGTAGATATTTAATCAGCTTAGTTAATGTTTTGAACATTCAATTTGCACTCAGACTCTCCCCTCATAGCTGTAGTAGTACCGTAGATTGCGTAGTTAGTATCTTTGTTTGTGTGTTTTATTTTGCTAAAAAGATTTTAAAGTGTTACTCACCTCCACACCTGAGCCTTACATTGCTCATTTCGATATTTGAAAAAAAATGTGCTGAGAGTAGGTGGCACCCAATGGACCAGGAAATGTGCGGCGGTGGTTGAAGGCTGGACGTGGTCGAGCTAGTAGTAAAAGCTGAATAAACTCTGCACATACTAGCTGTATGCTAAGCTAATAAATCACTAACCTGAAAATCAATAGTAGGACTGCAAAACTCACTACTTAAACTCCAGCTCTCTACGGAGGCGTACAAGACGAAGACGGTTTTATACCCCACAGCTGCAGAGCTACTGAGGTCAGTTCTGGTGACGTCACAAAATCTTATGAGTCAATAGCAATACTGATTCAAAATTAAATGCAAGATGCTTGTTAAGCCTTAGGAGGGCGCCACACAGATGGTTTTGGAGACAAAATCAGCATTTCAACAAATTTGCAGTAAGTAGGCAAAATAATGACCAGGATATGCAGACAGAACTACAAGACAACCATGTATACAGTTTATTAGTGCACAGACAAAGTTGATTTGGGGGTGAGGTTCCCTTTAACATGAATAATCATAATACTGGTAATCCCTGATTACGTGCAATCATTTTGTATTAATCAAATAAATTCTAATTTTGATGAATATTCAGACTCTAACATAACACAGCATGCATGTACACATGGTAAAAAGTGAGTCCAACGAAGTGCAATCAGCTCTCAGTAGGAGCAAAAAGAGAAGTGCTTTGCTGACAAAATTAAGAGAGCATAGAAGATAAAAGCTCAAAAGAGCCCAAATTAAAATAAAACTAAAAAAAGGACAAACTGAAATATCCAGTTTTGAAATATTTTCTGAAAGCTATGTAGCAAAGGGATTTAAGTGTCAGAGCAATGCGCGGCCTCTTCACGTGTTAGCATGCTTTTATCGTCATATAAAAGCTGTAATGTCTTAACCTCGTGTTCTTTGTTAAGATGTCTAACTATGATGGCTACTGCCCTGCACATAATGATTTTTATTATTACCGGACAGGCGGACTTCACTTTGACCTTCAGCTGCATCTGTTTCCATTCCCGTGGACGCAGTGGGGATATAATTTATACAGCAGCGGGAATTATTTCATTAATCGAGAGAAATATGCTTCTCTCCAGCTGCCCTTCACGTTCACACGGAGCGTTTCTTCAAGCGATTTTTGGATTACCTTCACATTCAAACTGAGTTATCCAGTCAGACACCGGAGGTCTCTCTGTGGCACATGAAGCAGATTCAGTGAGGATTTCTTGTCTGGGGGGGGCATTGATGTCAGGTCGGAGGCGGCATCCGTTTGTCTGCTGGCCGCACCCGCGCCTGTTGCTGAGGATTCCTTATACAAGCTGTGACATCAACACTTTGTTAAATGTAATATCGGCTCCTGTGTAAGTAGGACACACTGTCCCGTAACCAGCACCAACAATGAGCCTACTATAAATAGCCTACTCTCCTAGCCTGAGGGAAGATCTCTCGTGAAGGCAGGAGTGAGCAAACGCGACTTAGATCAGTCAGGCATCAGCTGCTCTGGACACGGTGCGTTTTTCAAACAGTGAGACACTCTTTGTTTCTTTTTGATGAATGCAATGCAGCCAAGATACCTCACCCGGCCATTGATGCATGTGCTGACTATGGGGTCTGTAGTGGAGTTTGTGCCAGTTACTTTTGTCAGGTTGTTTATCTGTGGTTGCAGCTCTAATGTATTGGAAAAGGCATTACTAAAAGTTCACTCATCTCCTTAGCAGAGCAAAGTCAGAGTAATACGACGTTCAAGGCTTCCCATCAAGCATAGAAGCATTGGAAATGTGTTATTGCTCCTATGGAGGATCCATCACCCCCAGCCTCCTCCTGTGCAGTGGAAAGCCAGGGAGTTTGTGAGAAACAAGCTTGTAGACTGAGTCTGCCGCCTGGATGGAAATATGAGTGGAGTTAAACACCCAGAGGTGCACTGGAATTCCACTCTCACCCAAGACGATAGAGGAATTGCATCCTGGGATCGCGTCCAGCAAAGCTTGGAACCAAAGTGTCATTGTTGGGATTTGGTTGTAAATGTTTTCAACCTCTGGCCAGGAAATGTATCTTTGGGTAGATATCTGCTCTTAGGCTGCTGTCCTCTTCTCTGGATTTTCGGTCGATGAGTGATTTTTGCAAATCCCTTTTCAATCCGCCTAAATATCTTTCTTGAAGTGTCAGTTGTGGAGTGACTTATTAATGGAGGTTGTGGGATTTAATGCCAAACATCTAGCTTGCCCAAAATGTGCTGTTGAGACATGCGCTGTGTAAAAAGACGCATAACTTTTTCTTACTGTTCAAAGACATAAGTCATATTCAGTACGTTTACTTATTTGAGCGAATCAACAGTGAAACACATTGTATAAAATAATTACACACAGAATCATGTTTAAAACCTTTTATTTCTATTAATTATGACAATTTTCCACATATAGCTTATTAAAAATGCAACATTTAAGATTAGAATATTAAAGGTTATTTTTAAAGTTTATTTTTATTCTAACAATGAGCCCCAATGTGTTGAAAATTGCTGTAATATTAGGTCTGTTTTTTTTTTCCATTGTTCTGGATGCTAGTAAATAAATAGAAATATTAAATAGGAATATTTTGGAATGACATTAAACAACAAAAGTTTAGTCTACTTTGATGTCAAATAGTGTGGAAAAAGATGGCAACTTTATACAATGTATGTTAACATCTGGTGTCAACTGCATTTATTGCCAGTTGCATGTAAAAGTCTTCATTAATTCATGTATTTCATCTATTTTGTCATATTATGACTTTAAATTGAGCTGTGGGTTTGAGTATTAACAAGACGTCCTGTTCTTACCACCTAGAAAGAGGTTTAGTTTTAAACCCAACACAAATATTTGTTTAGTGCAGTGGCTATCTTTCTAAGCTTGACGCACCTTTATGGGGATTTATCCAAAATCAAAGCAACCGGTAACAGATACCAGCATGTTTCCTTTTTAAGTTTGTTCCATTTTAATAAAAATACCAAATTTGACACAGTTTGAGAGATATAAAAGAGTATTTAGGCACCACTGGGTTTCTTAAAGAGCTGTTAGTTACAAACTTGGCATGTAGTAGATCAACTAAAGGACAATGCATCTCTTGACGTCTTTTGTCTGGCTCATTTAAAGATACCGCTTGTCTGCTGGAGACATTTTTTGGATGAGTGTGCAGTTTTAATATATTTAATATAAAAAGTTGTCGTTTTTGACATCACAATTGAAACGTTCAGCAGGACGGTAAGTTAAAAAAAAAAACAGCTAAAGTAGAAAGAAAATTGTGATAGACCTTGAGACCTACTCTTTTCCAGATTTACCAAATGTAACAATCTGAAGGAGAGCACTGTGCCTGCTGTCTGACTGTTGTTTTTGTTCTCGGTGCTTAACAAATGTTATGCTTGATCCAGTTCATCACTGGTTCTATAAAAGAACCAGTCTGATGGCCAACTTGGACCCATATATAAAATAGGTTGAGCTAAGAAACTGGATGGATGGGTGGATGGATGGAAACAGCTTTAAACTCAGTTAGGCTTGGTAGTGATGGGCTCATTTTTGAAACCATTTTACAATATATAACCTATAGGTTATATCGTCATATGAATAAAAAAAACTGTAAATATTCACTTAATTTAAGTCGCTGGGAGAATTATTAGTTTCTCATCCAGCTTTTCTAAATTTACCACAGAACAGACACTGTAGAGGCGATCACCCGGTGCAACAAATTAAATATGAAAGACTATCATGAAAAGTATATGTGATGCCGCTGCTCCGACCATTCTGCCTGATATGTACACCACAGCAACAGGAGCACTATTCATACATACGCCCTCATTTTCTTTTGGCTTCGCTTTTACAGTAAAAATAGTTTCGCTTTCTTCAATTTCTTTCACCTCAAGAGGACACGGCGTCTGAAACAGTAAAACATTGAGTGCAGCAGAGGAGGGTGGGGGGGGGGTGGGGGGTTAGCATTAGCTTGTTTGTTGTGTGCAGGCATCTAAAGAAGACCCTGGAGAAGTTGAAGTTAAAAGGCAGCTTCAGTAGAAAAACAAGATCAAACCCATTTAAAGCAGGAGAGTTGGCAGGCAGGCGCATAGCTACAACAAAGATCGTTAGAACATTACAGGTTTAGATGCCGTTTTTTTCCCCCCCTGTTTTGCTGAAACTGGTGTTCTGTAAGAAGACTGATGTCTAGAAGTGTGCAGCTGGTGGCGACTACAAACCAGAATGTTCAGCCTCGAAATGCACACAGTCTTGGGAAAAGGACAGAGGACAAAAAGCTTGCTTAAGGGTTTCTAAGATATATGAAAGAGGTTGATACACGCTAAGTTTTCGTACTTCCGCACAACATTGTCGATGCAGGCGGAGATTTCGTTATGTGCAGGAGCTACTTTTCTTTTTTGTGTAAAGATTCAGCTTTGCCACGAGTTTCCACTGAGGCATTTGAAGCAACGTTTGTCTGGTATGCAGCCATGCCCTTCTTCCTCTGTACCCAGGTTCTTTGGCAGACAAATCCCTTTTCTCGTCTTGCCCAGTTTGGAGCATCATAACTGTAATTAGATTATGGGTGTAACAGGACAGTTATTGACTTCAGGATGTGTGCTCTAGTTCTGAAGAAGGCAAATCACTGTAACAAAGAAGAGCCACTATCCGTGAGCAGAGAGGCAAATCCTCTCTGAGGCACTTGGGCAGACATCCAGCTCGGTACAGGACTGTGGCTCCAGCCTGCTTAATTAGAGTCAGTTCCCCCGGGAGTATTTAGGCCGATGGTCCTGCAGCTAGTTTTTCCCGCTTTGAATGTCTCATCTTTTGAGCAAGATATTAGGGGACTAGGTCGGGGAGAGAGAGAGACAGAAAATATGCAAAAAATTTTGTTACGGTTTTCAAGCTTGGAGGTGCAAAATGTCATGTTTTTTTTTTTTTCATTGCTGTTTCAAGACCATGTCAAAACAGTTTTTAATGAAAGCACAGTTTTTCAGCTGAATCACTTTTATTTTGCAAGCGAGGTAAAGGTGTAGAAACCTTCCTTCTGTCAGCTGACCAGCTGTGTGTGGCAATACGTGGAGGAGGGGCAGCGCCACATTAAGGCTGGCTCATGCGTGATGCACTTCTGGCTGCCGCAGAAATAAGACATGCGGTCACAACTGTCAGTGTTTAGTTTTTAGCTTTGTTTACTGTCCGTTTTCAGTTCTTCCTCCCTCTCTTAAGGCCCATTCATACCTCACGTAAAAGACGGATACGGATACGGATACGTGTGGAGTGTTTCATACGTTCTAACCGTCGATTTCATCCGTATTTTGACACGAAAATTGGGAGCTTACGATTACGGACGAAACGGATCAATACGGAGCAATACTACCGGAAACGGTGGGGGCGCTATTGAGTTTGTAGTATAAAATGTCAGCAAAATCACGAAGAAGGTTAGAACTCTGGGCTTTAAACAATGGCGGGATTCGAGGAACGACTTGCGGAGCTTGTCCGCAACTACCCACACATATGATGTGTCGTGTCCGGGGCACAGGGACAAACAAAAAGTTTACTTACGAAGCAAATACAACAAAACAAAACAAAAAAATCACGTCTTGGACCGTCGCCATGTTTGATCAGTGAAGAATCATTGGCGCCCAGCACTGCCACCTAGAGGACATATTGGTTATTGCGCACCTCAACGGACGGAGGTATGAAGGAGTCAACGGATAGAACGTACGGACAGAAATACGGACGTGTAGGCCAAACGTAGGGTATGAATGGGCCTTTACTCAGCTTACCCTTGACTCTCTCTGCAGTCAGTCACACCTGCTGGTCATTAATTAGCCAGACTCACTTCACCTGCCAGCCTCCCTACTTAAGCCTCTCTCTGCCTTCACTTCCCTGCCGGTCCGTCATCAGACTCCACTCACTCCTCGCCTGTCTACCTGGTTTACTCCTGCTAGCCGTTGGTACCCTGCCTTGGTTATCCTTGTTTGTCCCTGCCGTGCTACTGATCCTGCTGTGACTCTGGCCTGAAAGCCTTCACTCTGCTGTGCTGGTGGTCCAGCTTGCCAGTTCCTGCCTCCACTCTGCTCCAGCCAGAACTCTCTCCGGGCCGTCAGCTACTGCCTTCATCTACTGTACACCTCTGTTCAAGTCCCGGCCTGCCTTTCTGGTTTCAACATCCACCACTCCATCCTCCTTTCAATAAACTCTCAATTTTAGCTCCGTGTGTGTGGTTCTGAGTTCATTGAAGAACAAATCGTGAAAAAGAAGCTAAGGAACTATTTACATGCAAAGACAAAACAAAGTGGTTGATTATAATCAGAATAATTCACTGAATCCTGGTTCACTGCAGATCTGACTTAAAAAAAAACATGGAATGGAGTTAAATTAGCTTAACTAATTTAGAAAAACATTTGGCATGTGTTTCTTTTGATGAAATAACATTTTGTTTGAGTTAAAGAACCAAAGTTCATCTTAAAGAATGTGAATTGAGGTTAAATTTGCTTCACTAATCAGAACAACATTTGGCATGTGTTTTAACCCATTCATGATGCAAACTTACCTGACTCCGCCAGATAGATTTGCTCCGCATATCCATCTGGAAACCTTCCGTTGAAGTAATTTTGGGAAGGGGCAAAAATACTGGTTAGCTGATTGGCCTATGTTGGTGATAGACGGGCCAAATAAACCAATCAGATTCACACACAAACACAACCACAAGCCAAGCTACTCTTGCTGCTGCAGGTAAAGGCTCGTTAGCTCAGCAAAGAAATACTCTGTAATTCCGATAAAACTTGCTCAATAGCCACGCTAACGCTAGTTTCATCGGCTGAAGCCGCCATGTTCTTTAGACTGAACTGTCGCGCTTCCCGTTGCGTCACACCTCAACCCGCCTCAAAGCCAACGCTGATTGGACGTTCGTTTGGTGAACGGCTCCAAATTTTCTTTAACGGAAAGTAGCCAGACTGATCTGCGAGTGAAACCTTGAAAGCTCGCGAGATCAGGATGGTCTCACGAGGCTAGATGCAAATACCGAGTTACACAAAACATTAATTAAGGAAATAACTTTTTAAAAAATTATTTGCTCAGTAAAATCATTTCCTTTAGGAACGCTTGATTTTATCATTGCGATTTTACCTGCGGGAGCAAAGGGTCGCTGCAGCTCGGTCGCTAAACTCGGTTACTCCTAAAGTTAAACAAAACGCCTTCAAAGTACTTCTTGATTCTGAGATCGACCAACTCGGAAATACATGTATTAGTGACCATATTTTCAAAAAATGTGGCATTAAGATCGTGATTGCGCCGTTTAAGGTTTTTTTAAGGACTAAATATTGTCCCTGGCGTCTGTTACGATTCAGATAAGTCTGAGAAAAACATTTTAGGAGAATAAACAAAATGGGTTGCTGGTGTATAATTGGAATCGGGGCTTATAATCGCGGTTCTGGCTGACAGTTCGGATGTAAACACGGAAACAAGTCGTCGAAGCCCAATTGCCTGGCATCGTTTATGACGGCTGAAATCCGCCAAAATGGCACATAAAAGAAAAAGATGTACATTCTGCAAAAACCACAGTGTCTCAGCGTTATGTGTTCCCGGAATTTTACTTAATGTGGACGTGAGCGCTCTGAGAGCGGACGCGCATTTATCTGTTGTGCCATGGCGCTCATATTTCCAAACTTAATTGCATACCTTTACTCCGATACATTTTCAATGTCTGGTTTAGTTACTTGTTACAAAAAAAGCGAGGCATGGGCGGGCATTGGGGGGCTGTGCCCGCCCACTGAGCCAGCCGTGCTCATGGACTGGAAGCGGATTTTTTTTTTTTTGTTTTACCTCGGAGTGGCCATCATTCTATCTTTGATTTGTCAATCATACAATTCAACCAATCAGATCAACGACTGAAAGCAACATGCTAGCAAATCACAGCTGGAGAGGGGCGGGTCGCTGGGTCAGACGGTCAGCCTTCAGAGAGACACCGTGGCTCGGCTGGAGTCACCGTCGGTGTCGGTAGAGCGGGATGGATATTCGGTCTTATTACCAAACAATTACAAGAAGTGACAACGAAGTAAAAGAGAGAGAGCTGGAAGCAGCGCTATTAATTTCTGTTTGAAAAGTCAGCATTGAAGACAACACTGGAGTAAACATTCACGCTAGGAGGGTTAGCTAGACAGCTAGGAGCACAAGGAGCAGAACCAAGCAGTACAACTCGGCTAAACTGAAGAAACTTGGGTTATTTGCAGGCAGAAGGGAAATCTGCTTTGTTCTGATCCTTGTGCTCCCTAGCTGCTGTAATTACAGAACCTCTGCTAGTATGAATTTTTACTTCAGTGTTCAGCCTGACACCAGCGCTCATGTTTATCAGCATGTCTGCTTATGCTGGACTTTTGAGTCAAAACACAGTGCTACAGGTTGCCGTATCTCACTGATGGTTTCCAGCCCAAACCAGCATAAAACCTGCCCAACTAAAAAGAAAAAAACAAGCCCAAATCTCAAACTCTTTCATGTTAAAAGCATAGAACTATTAAACACATAAGAACATGCTGTTAGCACACTACTGTGCTGTAGCAAAAAAACTGTGCTCCGCACAAAATGTACAATCAGACAACCAAATAACACACAAGATCAACCGGATATATCAACCGGGAAAAAAAGAAAACTTTTATCAATAGCTTCCCAACATTAGTTGTAAATCTACTTTAATATAGACGTAATATCTCTTACAGAATATAGCTCAATCAAATATTTCTCTTTCACAGCCATGCAATATTTTTAAGTTGTTCAGTAGAACTCCACCCCTCTTGGGCGATTATATTGACCAAACACTTGATTAATCATTATTCTTTTCTTGTTTTATTATAACAATCAATATTATTCATTATAACTATTATTCATTGATGATGTCAGATTCGACAGATTCGACTTATTTAAAAAATGAATTGATCAGTAAAATGAACTCTCCCCACCCCAACATAAAATGGTTTGATCATTAGGACAACGGCTGGCTGCAACTTTTAAAGTTTGTTCCGCTGCAAACTAAGAATCACAGGTGCACAGAAAAGAGAAAAAAAAAACATAAAATGACATGAAAGGCTTGAGAGATTTTATTAGTAAATGTGTGCATCTGTGCTTTTTTGTCTTTCTTGTTGTGTCTCTGCTCTGTCTTCTGTAACCCCAGTCGGTCGAGGCAGATGACCTTTCATACTGAGCCTGGTTCTGCTGGAGGTTTTTCCTTCCCGTTAATGGGGAGTTTTTCTTCCCACTGTCGCTTCATGCTTGCTCAGTATGAGGGATTGTAGCAAAGCCATGGACAATGCAAACGACTCTCCCTGTGGCTCTACGCCTCTCCAGGAGTGAATGCTGCTTGTCGAGACTTTGATGCAATCAACTGGTTTCCTTATATAGGACATTCTTTGACCAGTCTGTATAATCTGACCCAATCGTTATAATATGATTTAACTTGACTTTGTAAAGTGCCTTGAGATGACATGTTTCATGAATTGGCGCTATATAAATAAAATTGAATTGAATTGAAAAAATTAGGCGTTCTGGATTGCTATAAGAGCAAAAAAGGATTATTTACGTAACAAGAACTGTAACAGATTCATGTCCTCAGTTTTTAAGATGTTCACATGCGTTGTTATTTTTACTTTGACTACACTGGTGGCCTTTTGAGATTGTTTGGGAAGATACGGAGAGAATAGTTGAACTTTATTTCCAAGAATGCTTGGCTTTACTACTCTCTGTACCCTTAGACAGCCTCTGCTTATAGGAGACATATATTGTGACTCCGGTATCCTGTTAGAATTCTTGCCAACACTGACTGCAGAGAAGAGTTGTGAGGCCAGATGCTTTGGCTTTCGCCCTTCCCTTTAGTGAACATTAAAAATTTAAAAGCAAGTTGGATTAGTTGGTGCCTACTTCAGGTCATGCTTTTGGAATAAATGAGTTATTCTGTTAGTTGAGGTAGCGCCTGGCCTCTGTAGGGGATTTAAAACAGGCAGAAAAAATAGTTATGTTCCCAGGGATCACTGAAACTGGAGCATAGTCCTAAAAATATTTTTTCATACTCAGATGCTTGTTTTTTTCCAGAACAGCTCTGCCATTGGAGGACATTTATAAGTGCATCAAATCTGATGATTGTTCATAAGATCTTCTAAAGTGAACACATTTATGTAACAACATTGACTGATTAAAAATATCTTAACAAAAACAGTATCAGAGAGCTTGGGTTTCGCAAGTGAATGAAAATAACTTAATTATTAGTAGATCAGTTCTGATTTGCCTCGGAAGTTGAAACTCGGATCAGGTGCCGGCGTCAGACCCAATTCGAACATCAAGTAAAAAAACTCAATAGGGTTTGCTAATTGCTTTGGTGCTGACTGTGTTAACGGCTGTCAGCGAGCAGAAATAGTAAAATTAGTATCACTGATAGGCAGTAGGCTATAGATCTAGAAAAAGTTATATGCCGTCATATACTAAATTTAATTGCAGAAACATAACAGAGCATGGAATAACTAGACATTTTTAATGCAAATCCACCCTCTGGACAGCCATGGTCATAGACATTTTTTAACTTTTTTTAAACTATCCTATTAATCCAATAGAAGTTATGTCCAATCTAAGGCAGTTAAAGTTATCCTTGGGTAGCTTGTCTGATAGCACTAACCAGCTTTTAACCACGCTTGGAATTCAGTAGACATCTTTATGGGGAAGTCTTTTCACCTTTCACTTTTCAATCCCGACGTTTAACTGCTCAGAGGACAATAAATGTCATATTGTCTACGTTTATTCAAAGGAAATTTGCTGAGGGCTTATAAGGAAATGTAACCGTTCACTATATGTAAATCAGAACCTGTACAATAAAACAAAGACAGGCTAACGAATATAGAAAATGTCCAACAGCAGCCCCAAACCATGAATTATTTACTTATTTTCTTTGTATATGCTGACCCTGTCTGGATGCACTGCCAAGCTGTTGGGGGGGGGGGGGGGGGGGGTGTTTTTACTTTAGTCAAAGCATTGATTCTTCTGAAATTACCTACTTAAGCAAAAAAAAAAAAAAAAAAAGTGATAAGTGTAGCAATCAACTGTGAGTGAAAAAAAATACAATCAGCATTTTGTGATTAAGGATAAAGCGTCAGCTTTCACTGACCAAACCAAGATGCATGAAATTCATTTGATTTCCATTTTATTAGTGAATCCCAACTACAGAAGCTTGCAGCAGCCAACGTGAAGCATTAAATTGAAGTGCTTTGTTTGCACAATTCCCTCTCTAGTTCCTTCTTTTTTAAGGAGCTCCTCATAAGTTATGTTACAATAAGCGCCACATGCTTTCATCCTAATACAAACAATCATCTTAATTAATAATCATTTATTCTATAAAGAGAGCACTCTGCAGAGACCATCACAGCATGTTTCCCTGTGCGGATTATTTTCCCATTTAGAGGAGTCTCACTGCTGTATCAGTAAGATATGTATCCAGTCTCCAGGCACTGCGGCTTCATTAAATGTCACTTTGGTCACTGGAGTCCCCTCTCACATGACTGGGAAACCAAATCAAAAGCTTCTTCAAGGCAATCTGGGAAACAATAAGTCACAGGAGGTGCCGGGAATTTGTGCTTGTGTTGAAAATGTACGATGTGCAACTTCAAGACTGAAGCCCGAGCCCAGGATGTTGAAACACAATGAAATCAGTTTGTATCTGCAAGAGAGGTAATTGGATTTATTATTGAAATTGGTCAAAGCTATAAAGCTGTTGGGGGTTCAGCCTTGGAGCATCAAGGACGTTCCACCTCTAGAGATTGTTCTGTGACTCGGAGGCGAGGATAAATAAAGGCCTCGTATGGGGAAACAAACTGCATGGAGACTGAAGATACTGAGGGCGGTACAGTGGCTTGGAAAAAAAAAAATCAGACTGATCTATTTTACATTTTGTCACATTATAACCACAATTTTTTTTTTTAGGAATTTGTATGGCAGAATATTACACATTTGTTTATGAGAATACTTGGTTTACAAAATGTTTTCCGAATAAAAATCTGAAAGATGCTGTGCATCTAGCCCAGGGGCTGAGCTAGACGGTTGTCTAGGATAGCGCTGGACCCCTCCGGGACCTGATTGGACGCCTCAAGTACCACCCAGCATGTCTGATGGGTTTCTAAACCTAGCCTTGAAAGATGTGTGATTAGAGTAAAAGACGGATGATTCATCGTCACCCTTTCTTTGCACAAGGCGTGCAGCGTGTGCTTTTCAGGAAGAGTGGCCGGTCGTATTTCCATTTTGTAACAGGCCATTAGTGGCACTTGCCAGTCAAGAAGACCAGCAAAGTAGAGGCTGAGCGCACGTCCGTTTTACCAGTATGTGCACATATGAATTAAAACAATGAGGGGATTAATATTGCTAATTGTTTAATAGAATTGTAAAAAAACGGATAAAAAAAAGTTACATATATGAGCTTGGTCTTTGTTGTTACAGATGTATCAGGAGTGTACTTCCTCTTCAGACTCTTCTTGATCTACCAATTATTGAATACAGGCAGATTTAATATGTAGCGCCGTCTGTTTATCATAAGAAGCTGCAGTTCAGAATCAGAATCAAGAATCAAGAATTGAAGCGCAAAACATGCATAATGTATGTGAGAAGACATGAATGCCATGAATATCTGGGGATGATAGAAAAGGACCTTTTGGATGAACAAATGACTGCTAATTGGTTACTCTCTAAATGCACAGAGAAAAAAGGAATTTGAAGGAAATAAAAGCTACGTTAGAATATATGGGAGTCTACTTTAAAGTATTGCACAAATGGCTCATCAGGAATATGTTAACTGATAATAAGGGTAATTTTTTTTTGCCCATTTTGGATCAAGTCAAAATACATGATCCCTCTAACTGAGAGAAGGCTAGATGCATGGGGTAATGCCAAGTAGAGAGAGAGAGAGAGAGAAATAGATGCCAAAAAGGTCAGTGCCCGTATTCACAAAGATTCCTCTCAGAGAGCTCATATCTTAGCCCGATAATTTCTGCCTAGGAGCCTTAGCTTAGGAGCGATTCGGATAGCTGCTTGTTAGTTGTTAGCAGTTGTTAGCCTTGCAGCAAGAAGATCCTGGGGTCCTTCTGCATGGAGTTTGCATGTTCATCCTGCACATGCAATGGTTCTTTCCAGATACTCCAGCTTTTTCCCACAATCCCTAAAACATGACTGTTAATTAGTCTCTCCAGTTCGCCCATAGCTATGAGTGTCTGTGTGCGTGTGTGTCTGTGTGCATGGTCGTCTGTCCTGTGTGTCGCTGTGTTACCCTGTGATAAACTGACAACGTGCCTAGGGTGCACCCTGCCCCTCGCCCGATTGCTGCCAGAGACAGGCGCCACTCAGGCCGCGACACCCAATGGATAAGCAGCTACAGACAATGGATGGATGGATTAGTACTACAAAAACTCACCTTACCTTCAACCATTCAGTTCTATCTCTGGCTGTATGTTTAGGGCTGTTGACCTGCTTTAAGGTGACCCTCTGCCCCAGTCTCTAGTCTTTTTTTAATTCTTCCATCCCTGTCCGTGCTGCAAAAAAAGCCTTTGCACAACATAATGCGCCCACAACCAAGTTTCACTGTGTGGGTGGTGTGTTCGGGGTGGTGGATAACACACTGCTTTTTGCAGAGCACGTTCTTCTACATAGTTGCATTCTCTCCTTCACGGAGGATTATGGCTGCCAGATTTTTGGAGTGCTAATACTTGCTAATAGTTGTCCTCTCGACAGAATGTCCCTCTATTTTCCCCGTGCATCTGTGCAGCTCCTCCAGAGTTACCACAGGCCTCTCAGCTGCTTATCTGATTAATGCTCTCCTTACCTGGTCACTTTTCCTCGGACCAGAATGGAAGAGTATCGGAGTAAAGGGGCCTGAATACAAATACATGCTAATACTTTTGAGATTTATTTGTGAACATTTTCAAAAAGCATTTTTTTTCCCTTCAACTTCAAAATTACGGTCTATGATGCAAGAAAAAAATGCATGAAAGTTTATAGTTGTAACATTACAAAATGAGAAAACGTACGAATAGTCTAGCTTACGATTTAAATTACCTGATCCGTGTACTGGAACAACTCGAGCACCCTAGAAAACTAATATTGACGTTTTTTTTTTTAAGCAATTTGAATATAGGTAAGCTGTGGAGCTGTGTAGAACGTAAATAGATAAGGAGGAAAAACCCTTCCCACCCCTACACTGTTGTTTTTTTCTTTAGTGTTGTAGTCTGCAATTCAGAGAACAATTTTTTTTTTTTTACCAAAGATAAAGTTTGAAGAAATCGTTGAGCTCTCTCCAAATCTAATTCCTCCTACAGGTGATTTCACAATGTTTAGGTTTAATTAAGTCTAATGTTCGACTGAGACAGGCGGAGAACGAAGAAGCAGAGAGCAGGAGCTCAGGCAGCTGCAGAAAGAGAGAGGGAGGCCTGCCAGAGCCGTGACCTTATTTTACTTGTTGAAGTTAATGGAAAGGAACAAGCACTGTCATTGCAGTTTCTCCCCACTCTGCATGTGCCCATACAGAAGCACACTCACAAACATACAAATGTGCCAGCATGGTCCTACTTGCCCCTGCGTATGTTGCTTTGAAATGTTTTTGCCTTTGCTCTCTTTCTGACGGGTATTTTTTATTATTATTTTTTTTTAAATTAAGGGTCTCTTGTCATTTCCGATTCGTTGTTTCGCAAATGTTCTGCAACTCATTGTGTGTCTTCTTCTGCAAACTGAAGGTGGTGACCTCAGGGAAAAACACCAGGGGATACCACTACATCCTAGCCAATCTGGTAAGGGCTAGCAACAACAACTCAACACAGCCGCTTACGAAAACCCACAACTGCATTGCTCGGTGTGATGCAATTCGGTAAAAAGAAATGCAACCCTCACATTTAACTCGGTGGCAACAAGTCACACGATTACGACCAATGGCGGTAAAGCTAAATCGGTTTTTAAGCTTCTTCCTTCATTATGAGCAACTTGTCCTTTTTGCTCTCAGGGGTTTTCCAACATGAGTCTGGACCGGGTCTTTTCTGGTGGGGCCAACATCACAGGCTTCCAGATCATCAACCCAGACAGCCCAATCGTGCAGCAGTTCCTCCAGCGCTGGGAGCGCTTGGATGAAAGAGAATTTCCAGAAGCCAAAAACACTCCACTGAAGGTCAGCGAGGCATGGCTGCCGATACTGCAGTTGCTTTTTTTTTTTTTTATTTATGTTCAAAGGCCACGTTTCCCCCACTGCTCATCTTCCACAGTTCTGAAGTTTTAAAGCAACTCTCCAAAAAATGTGTCATTCGGATTCATTTTCTGAGAAATGCTTCAGTAACCTGTAACCTGATTTACCCTGAATGAAAACTGTTTTATCTCTAGAATGCCTTGCAAAGGTGTTCACAGACACACGTTTTTCCCATTTTTGTCAAGTTATGGCCACAAAGTTCTTGATGTATTTTTTTGTGGTAGAACAGCAACAAGTAGTGCTTAATTCAGAACTGGATAGAAAATTACAATTTTTTTTAAATTCTTTACAAATAAGAATGTATATCTGTATTCAGCTGCCCCTTCTAGAGTCGTCTTTTCTGCAAAAAGGGATGCAATATTTTGAGGATTTGTCTGTTCCACCTTTGAACCTCTAAACACCAAAATATTGCCCGATTTTTCTCACTGAACATGTCCGACTCTGTCAGATTGGAAGGAAAGCAATTGTCGTCATGAATTTTTAAGTCTTACCGCTGTAACATGAGTAACACCAGCAATTAAATTCCCTTCTGGATTAATACAGTTTTTCCTTGTCAAGACAGCAATGGCTTTGTTCTTGCACCTCTTCCATCAAAAACCCAGATCTGTGGATTGTGCAGCTAAAAGTGTTCCTGTCAGTAGATCCTCCCACCTGAGCTTCGGATCACCACAGCTCCCCCAAAATGTCAGTGGGGCGTTTGGCTGCTTCTCTGATTAGTGCTATCTTTGCCCAGCCTCACAGTTTAGGTGGACTGCCATGTCTCGGTGGATTTTCACTTCTGTCATATTCTTTCCATTTTTGGATGATGAATTGAACAGTGCTCTGATGTTCCATGCTTGGGATGCTGTTTTATAAAACAATCTCCAAACTCTTCACAACTTTCTCCCAGACCTCCCTGCTGTATTCACTAAACCTCTAAGACAGGGGTGTCAAACTCATTTTGGTTGAGGGGCCGCATTCAGCTTAATCTGATCTCAAGAGGGCCACACGAGTTAACTCATTGCAAGATTAAATAGAACTCATAAATGTGGACTTGTTGTTGATTTTTATATTAAGTTAATTTCACTTTTACACAATATATTATGAATAACCTCAGCGTTTCTAAGAAAAGTGTGTGCAATTTCAACAATACTTTTACTCAGTTAAACATGTACTTGTGCATTATGCATAAGAACTGATCACAGTGATTATACAATGTTGAAAAACATTTATTCACATTTTTTGGAACTTAAAAACACTGTCCTACATGACAAAATACATCAAACAGATAAAAATTAAGAAATGATTTGAATTTTTCCACACCTGAAGCTTAATCTGCTAATTAAAACACAGCACCCCTCGTGGACAATATAGGAACTGCATATTTTCAATTAAACGAAGTACATGTTTTTTTCAATAATTGTTTTATCATTCTCTTCCTTTTATCTTGTCCACTTGTGAAAGTCAAATCTGATGAGCTCTTTGTGGCATCTTATTGCCACATTGCCAGACAGGACACTGGGGGGAAAAAAAAAAAAAAAAAAAAAAAAAATTATTATTATTTTTTTAATAATGATAATGCATTTAGCCACAGGGCCGGACTAAATTGTTCGCCGGGCCGGATCCGGCCCGCGGGCCGTATGTTTGACACCCCTGCTCTAAGACCTGCGTTTAATTTCCTCACAAGGTCTCCTTTATAGTAGTTAGGAGACTTTGGTAGTAAATAATTCAGACTGGATTTTATTTAGGCTTATCAGAGTATAGAGGGCTAACGAACAGCACTCTTCAGCTGTTCACTTGTAAATAACTTCGGCTTCACGATTATGCACTACATGGTGTTGGTCTGTCAGATTTTGTAGTTGTAAGGAGACAATGTCTGAAAAAGTTTGAGGCGTATGAATACTTTTTCAATGCATTGCACTTGTAACCACTTGTTGTACTGAATGCCCGGTATCGCATTGGCTCCTCGTGATGTAGTGTTTTGCTTGAAGGTTTTCTTTTTGGTCCTTTTCACAGTACACATCAGCCCTGACCCATGATGCCATCCTTGTGATTGCGGAGGCCTTCCGGTACCTTCGGCGCCAGCGAGTAGACGTGTCTCGCAGAGGAAGCGCAGGTGACTGCCTCGCCAACCCCGCTGTGCCCTGGAGCCAAGGCATTGACATAGAGAGGGCACTCAAAATGGTAGGACCGAGGAGCACGCCTGCTTTATCTTCTCCTATGTATATTTCATTGTTATATTCTCAATGTTTATTTTTTGCTATGTTCTGCATTATATCTGATGCCCCAACTTTGCTTTACTCACAAATGACAACTCTTGATAGACCTCTCCTGTAAATAGGATTGTTATTTGGTATTTTTCTGTGAGAAATATGTACAATAACAAAACACAGTGAGCCATAGAGACCACTTTATGCCAGACTGAGAGTTTGCTTTCTTGCTGTGTACTCAGAACAGGTGTTATAATTGTTTTCTTGGTACAATGGCAGGTCCAAGTACCAGGTATGACAGGAAACATCCAGTTTGACACATTTGGGCGAAGGTCTAATTACACAATTGATGTGTACGAGATGAAGCCCAAGGGTCCCAGGAGGGTAAGTGAGCACACAGCCTTAAAAACAGTTATCATAATTTAATTAATCCTAAATGAGTCATTTTTTTTTGCAGGACCAGCATATGATAGAACTATCAGCGCAGTGTGCATTGAGTCATGAATACAGGCAAACATTGAACGCTGCTCTGTGGTTTGTTTTCTTTCCCCTTACTGGCTGAACAGATGCTGACTGTAGCTCAGTCTTGCAAATCCAGCTTGTATAGCCGGATGTCCAATTCCATCAAATATTTTGATCAGGGAATTATCTTTTCAGCTAAGAATTGCAGCCTGAGTTGAATAAAAATATGAAGTATTAAAATAAATTACAATACCCAGGCCAAAGGAAAACTGTCACACTATAATATCATTATTTAAACACTTTTAGCTTTGGTTAGTGAACACTTTTGTGTGTGGCATTGTTTTGATAACCTTTAAGTGTGCCGTTTTATATCAATTCTTTACAAATAATGTTGTTTTTTTCTTCTCAAGACTGAATAATTTATGGAATAATTTTTTTTGGACTGTTTCAAAAATGCCTAATTGAGTTGAAGTCTCAACTCTAACTAAGACAAACAGTAGAAAAAATGTAACTTGTTCTTTAAACCACTGCTTCAATCCAGTCTGATCAACTCTGGCACCGCTTTATTATTTACCTAATAAAAAAAATACCCACTGCCTCAGTTAGGATTACATAACTTATTCCCAGCTAAAACATAATTGTTTGTTAGCTTAGTCAGAGCACCCTCTATGTTCATTGGCACCCTGGACAAAAAGCCTTAAGATCAATTCACCTTTTATTGTAGCATGATTTCAAACTGAAAAAAAAAAAACAGCCTTTAATTTGTTTTACCTTTTTAAAAAAAATCACTGTTGCCATAATTAGTGTTTATCTGAAGCAGCTTTGTAATTCTACTATTTATCCTTAATAGTAAAGATAATTTACATAAAGTTAAGTCTTGTTTTTTAAGTAAGGGTTGAGTGGGCGTATCTTTAGTTGTGGATGGGTTTGCAGAAGGAGCATTCATGCGAGAACCAACACTGTTCCCAATAACAATCATTACGCAATCTTCCTTGAGACTACCACCAAAATAAGTCTCGGTTATAATGCCGTTCTTCAGGTTTGTAGGGCAAAGATAACCACATCAAGACAAGGCAAGTTTATTATATAATATTTATTTTCTTCATCTTGTTGAGTACAGTAAATCTTAGAGTTGGGCAAATAAGCTTTAGCTTCTGGCCTTTTTTAGATCACTTTTTTGATTGCTTTTGTGTATTTGTTATGGATATTTGTATTTTGTGACAGAATTTTTTAAACTCCAGATCCTTCTGAGACATTAGTCCTTTAATTCTGGAAATGCTGTTCAGGTGATAGAAGGCAAACTTTCTAATTGTCTTTTAGATACTTAGGTTCAGGTCTCAGTTCATAACTACACTCATATTTCAGGCCTGATCAGTGGTTACTAGCTGAAGCAAATGAAGCTGTGTGCTAACTCTTGATTGCTGTTTAAAAAGTTCTTACTTCAGATTTGCGTTTATTCAACTGAAAAAAATCTTGCATTGTTTTCTAGGCATTTACTCAACACTTGAATGGGGACATCCTCACCCGGTGACATTGTGTTGTAGAGCTGCGTGTCGTCTGCATAGTTAGAGAGCATGGAAATATTGAAAAAGAATAGGCCCAAGATGGGCCCTTAGGGAACCCCATATGTGATTTTTGTGGTCTCTTATGTAAAGTTACCTACTGACACACAAAAGTCCCTGTCCTTTAAGTAGGATTTAGACCAGTCAAGCACTGTAGCAGAAAAGACGACATAGTTTTCCAGGCGCTCTAATAGAATGAGGTGATCAACTGTGTCAAGTGCTGCTGCACTCAGGTCCACTATCAGCACTGTGGTTCTTCCACAGTCTGTATTTATACGGATGTCACTGAACTCCTCGATAAGGGCAGTATCTTTACTGTGGCGAGCACAGAAACCTAACTGGACACCAGGCACATCAAATGCAACTGTCGGAAATTAGATCTTTACATACCCACCATTAACATAATCTTTTTTCTCTCACTGTGTGACAGAAAAACAGACTATACATTTCTGATTTAGGTTAGTTAGAATTACAGACAATATTTCTGTTTGCTAAATGCCAGCATAATAAGACAGAGAATTTTTTAAAGAATTTTTAAGACTTTTTTCAAATTCAGAACTGTTTTGTAGTATTATCTTTTAAACTGAATCACTTGGATTTAGATATCTCTCCACAAGCTTCTCACAATATTTTGCTGGAATTTTGGCCCATTCCTCTTGATAAAACTGGTGTAACTGAGAAAGGGTTACCTCACCTTGAGTGCAAAGGTGTGTGAGAGACCTTTGCACTCTGCCCACAAATCATCTATGGGTCTCAGATCAGGGCTTTGTGATTACCATTCTAACACATTGATTTTGTTGTCCTTGTGCTAACTAGCTAATTTATTTGGCTGCCTAGCATGCTTAGTGTTTTTGTCCAAAAGTTGTATCTGATTTTGATTTCAGAAAGAGGTTGTGTCTATATGTAAATATCTGCTTAACATCATGACAGTTCTGATTACTGATGTAGGAATTTGCAGCTGTATTTTTGGGCAACTGAAAGTATATATAAATCTTGTTTTAAAATCAAGCGTAGAAAAAAGGAGTGACCAAATGTAAGAACCTATATTTGGTCTTAATATTTAACTCAGATTAAATAAATAAGTCTTGGCTACGAATGTGGGCATCTAGTGAGAACCTCAGCTCACATTAACATTCAGCTGGAGTTTCTCCATTTTGCCCACAAGCAGGGAAACTTGTCTTGAGCTTGGGATTGCTATGAGGAGCTAGCAAACAAATGTCTGCTCGGAGGTGGTGCACTCATTTGGAAAAAGCCATTTAGCTTGTTAACTTGACAGCTGTAACACATGTCAATGCTAGTTAGTTTACATGCTGGACAGCTTATTCAAAGCACTGACAGGGCTGTGGGCTGGAGTTAGCTTTCTTGCTAACTGTTTGACTGTAAGCCGCAACCTATAGTTAGCAATAAGACCTTCTCACAAGCCCATAATTGAACTCAAGTACACATTTTAAGGGAACGTTTACACACATTAATTACATTTCCGCTATAGCTTTTGATTTGAAACATGATTTGATTGCATTTGAGCTGTTGCTTGTGATCCAAAACCACAAGCCTTCATAAGATGCTCCAGATGCTAACACTGGAGCATAACTACAGCAGCTTCATGACCCTCAAGTCCCCACAGAAGCTGACAACAAAAGGGAGCGGCCCCATAACGTCCGTGCAGCTCAGCTCACCAGACGGAGTACATCTGCAGTCCCCCCCATGTCCCGTCTCAGTGTGAGACGATCTGCAGTGACAACACAGTCTCTGCAGTGTATTATTGCTACCAGAAAAGAGAGGCTGGAAAGAAATCAGTGTGGCTGAAATAAACAATACAGCCGCTGGAATCGTCTTAGGGTAAGAAGGAACAGGAGCTGTTTCTGTGTTCAACGGTGCTTTCTGTTGTATGGTATTATTAGAGCAAAGCAGAACGACTACACTAGCTGCGCAAGGCATTTATTTTTTATATATTTAACCTCTTGGGTTTCTCCTTACTGGTATTAATTTTATTCATGTTTCATTGCTTTAGTGGTGCTGGTTTCTTGTTATGTAAGAGAACATTTGCTGAGCCAGGAATAGATTACTCCTACTCTGCTGAAGTGTGGCCCAGGTGATGTGAGGAGCGCAGCTACAAGCTTTTTATTAAATCATAAATCACGGAAAAACCAAACTGTCTCCAGCTGCACAGACTGAACAGAACAACACTTTACATGCTTGGAGGCTCTACTGTCCAAGAAGGCATGGGCTGGTATCAGGTTCTTATCGGTTGATAACCTTTAATAATACCACAGTTTCAGAGTGTTGTTGTTGTTGTTTTTTTTTTACAACTAGCAGTTGTCCTGACATTGATTCTTATTATTTGTTTAGCTATAGATATTTTTGTATTAATTTTACTTGACCTTTATTTTGGTTAAAGTTTATTTTACACAGATTTTACTGTTGTGTTTCGCTTTACCCTATAATATTAGCTCTCTGGGACAGTACTGATTTGATTCAAAACTAAAACACAACTGTTATTCCCAAATTTGTACTTTAAATAGTATAGTGATGGTTCTAATTATTTAGTTATAATTATTAATTTGACTTTTATTTATAGTGTAGCTATTTTTAATATAACACATAGGCTTGAGCATAGATATAGGATAAACACTACTAAATTTGATATTATTTTTCAGGATATTACCCCTTCTGTCATTCTACTATTGTAATTGTACAACAACCTGTTACTTACTTTGTGACGAGCCCACTTATCTGCTGGGTTTAAGAAGTGCTCCCCTCAAAACCGCTAACTGTAGTTTTAGACCACCTCTCTACAATATTGCACATCAGTCTTTTGTTCCAGTAATGCGAGGTAAAACACGCTGAAATAGGAAATATAAATTTGAATTTGGCTCACACAGTTTGACCACCAGATAAGTAAAGCTGCCACAAAGTCAAGAAATGCTGCTGGATAAGTGCCACGGCTTGCACATAGCATGTATGCTGCAGGTGTGCACCACTACTAAATCAAATCAAATAAGTTTATTCATATAGTGCCATTTACAACAGATGTCATCTCAGGACACTTTACAATGCCAATTCAATGAAATCACGCAGATTGGTCAAAAGTTTTCTATCTAAGGAAACCCAGCAGATTGCATCGAGTCATTAACCTGCAGCATTTACTCCTCCTGAAAGAGCGTAGAGCTACAGTGGAGAGTCTCCTGCATTGTCATTGGCTTTGCAGCAATCCCTCATACTGAGCATGCATACTGAGTGACTGTTGAGAGGAAAGCTCCCCTTTAACGGGAAGAAACCTCCAGCAGAACCAGGGTCAGTGTGAACGGTCATCTGCCATGACCGACTGGGGGGGTTACAGAAGACAGAGCAGAGACGCAAAAATAGCACAGCAGCACAATAGTTGGTCATGTAGTGACTTCATCTAGATGCAGGCAAACTCCAAGCCAGCATTCAGGTCAGCTGGTATCCACATACAGGGCGTCATAATCATAACCACAATGACCCCATGATAACATCTCCTAATCTAACACTATGCTAGGCTGTCTGTAGCGATTCGAATTTCCTCAACTCGGCATGCCGTGTGCATGAAACGGATAGTGAAACTGGCTGCTCTACCTATTTTATTTCTAATAAGTTAATTTGGTTGATAACAATATGACCAATGTGCAATTTAATGCCATTTACAGACAGTTCGTATTTAAATATGGGGGAAAAAAAGGATAGGAAAGCATTAATTTCACGATAAAAGTAATGTACCTTGTTCTCACTCTTGATCCTAATCCACATGCACTATTTTGAACAGGAGCACTTTAACAGTGATGCACAGGTCAAAGATGTGAAAAGACTAGATGATGCACAAAATGCCCTGCATTTTACCATGTATGGCCACATAACACGTTTTTTCAATGAGCAAGCATACATGGCAAGACAGTAAACTGTGGCAGCTTTAATAGGAGCGAGGGGTGGCACTTGCTTAGTTTCCAAATCATGACAGATTGTTTTTTGCAACCAGATTTGTTTCCAAACAGCTACATTCATCTTTTTTAGTAAACAAGGAAAAAGTGTAGTCGCCTTTACTTGCAGCAATATGTGGCGTGAGGTGCAGGGGTGCAACATTACATGCTCCATATAACAAAAGGAAACCCCAGTAACTCTAGCACGTTCTCATTAAATAATAATAATAATAATAATAATAATAATAAAATTATAAGATCGTTATGAAGGAAAACGTTTGCTGTTTTGAAACCATTTTTAAAACCTTGCCACCTCTTGATACTGGAGACCGGTCCATGGCTGCTGCAAAAGGTATTTTCCACTTCCTGTCATAACTGTGAACCCTCTGTGTCATTTTTCAGATCGGCTACTGGAATGAATACGAAAAATTTGTATATATTATGGATCAGCAGGTCACCAACGAGTCCTCTTCTGTGGAAAACCGAACAATTGTGGTCACTACTATTATGGTACTCACTCTCAAAGCAGGTTCTAAGTGTTTCATCATAAGATTTCTGCCACTCAAGGTCAAGGTGTCCATTGTTGCAATCTGTCCTGGGAGGGTAGAATTATTTTACTTTTCAGTTGCTTTCCATCCACTCACTACATGTTGAAACAGTCGATTCACAAAGAGTGTTTCAACTGTATCCGTGTGGGTGCCAAAGCATTTTGGTTTTTTTATATTACAGTGGGCTGTTGTAGTAGTGACGTCACAATAACGGCTTTGGTAAAGATAACTAAAAAGATAGACATCATCTTATTCACATTCAGTGCGTACGTAAGTAAAAATCTTTCCCTCTCATTAAGTAATCTGTCAGTGACTATGGTTTGCATAGAGTTAATGATCTTTAGGTAAGGGGGGGGTTGGAAGTTTCTCTAAAATAACCCAGGATCAGGACTAGACAGCGGCAGATAGATTTGTTGCAGGTTAGAACTCATAAGCCATTTTTAAATGTACGATAAGGTGCGCCTTATCTTACATTTAAAACCATGGCTTTCTCGTTCCTTCTGACTTTGTCTATTATGTCTGCATCTTAGGCAAATTCAGAATGTAATAGTCATACATTCCCATTTCAGCCTCTGAAAACTCACTGTCATCTCAGCTAGAGTGGAAGTGAGAGAGAGAGAAAGAGAGAGAGGAGAAGCAGTAGTGTAGTGCCATTGCGTTATTGTCTGTCAGGCATGCTTTTGATTTAAACAAAGTCAGTTATTTTAGACACATCACAGTCATTTTCACTGACTTCATGTTGCTTTTTTTTTTTTACAACTTTTCATAACATTATAGAATAAAACATGTTCGATGAAAGATTATTCTTTCATGTCTCTTTCCAAGTGTCCAACATCAGATGTGGAACGTGATAGCCGACCCCTTCAGTCAAATAACCTCTGAAAAACATGTACATGCCTTGTGATAAAGTAAAACCGTGTTGATTAATACCTCAAGGTGACGTTGGTTCATCTTTAATGGCTAACATGTTTTACAAATTGGGGTAAATAAAAAAAAAAAAAAAGAGAGATGTTTTCTTGGAATCTAACAAAAAGCAGAGGTGATGTGTCTCTTATAAAATGAAGGCAATGAGCGGACAGACTATTATCTTCTCTGGATGTAATGTACAGGTACTCTGATGTGGTTGCTACTGGTTATTAGAGCGAAAACATTTTAATGCTTGATGACTTTAGTATCTCTGATGTCACTGACGGTTACTTTATGAACTGGAAACGTGCTCCATTCAGCTTGTCCTGTGTCGCTAAATACATGCACCCCTTTGTCCAATAACCAGTTGCACTCATTTAGAATTTGGACAAAGATAGCATGACCAAGGCCAACAACCTATTTCCTGGTCCTGCTTGCTCATTCGTGTCCTGTCCCCCATTACCATGCCTGAGATGTGTTTGAACCTTTGTCTTTTTAAATGTGTTTCTTTATTTTTTTCTTTCTTTTTTGCCTTGCCTTGCATGTGTGCATGCTTCAGTACCCGATTTAGGCCTCGTGTGACCCATGAAGTCTGGCCACTGTGGTGGATGTGCTCTTGCTTTCACTGTGAACTCAAAACAATGTCTAATTAACAGGAAGCTCCGTATGTGATGTACAAGAAAAACTATATGCAGATGGACGGCAATGACAGATATGAAGGCTACTGTGTCGATTTAGCTTCTGAAATTGCAAAGCATGTGGGGATAAGATATAAGCTGTCGATAGTGCCAGATGGAAAATACGGAGCCAGAGACCCGGAAACCAAGACGTGGAACGGGATGGTGGGTGAACTGGTTTATGGGGTAAGTGTCAGCCTGTGCAGTCCCAACGTATTGATACTGAAAAGAGAAATTCTACAACTCTGTAAATCAAAATCAAACCAAACAATTACAATGCAGAAATACAACAGGCGTTTCTGAGTTTCAATTAAATGGTGTGATGTCCTTTGGTGTTACACATCATAGTTACAGTGTCTTGCAAAAGGTATTCATAGCCAGATGGTTTTTATTGGGACTTTATTTGACAGACCAACATTAAGTAACACAGAACCATGAGGTTAAAGATATATGACGCCTGGTGAGGTTATAAAACGATATCCCGAGCTTTGAACATCTCCCAGAACGCTGTTCAATCCATCATCTGAAGATTTAAACAGCAGAGGACAACTGCAAACCTTCCTAGACACAACTGTCCACCTAGACCAGGGGTGTTGAACTCCAGGCTGAAGTCTTGATACTCTTATGTGTCGTGGCTTCAAAACACCTGGATTAAATGATTGGGTCATTAGCAGGGTTCTGTAAAACTCGATTCAGTGCTGAGGACACGCTTCAGGTATGAGATTCAGGCGTGTTGGACCAGAGACATATCCTACATTTACAAACATGAGCTCACAATGTCTGGAGTTTGTCACCCTCAACGGAGCAGACAAGAAGACCATTGTTCAGAGAAGTAGCCAAAAGGTCTATGGTAATTTTGGAGGAGCTGGACAGATACACTGCTCAGGTTAGTCATCTGGCCTTCATGTCAAATTGGCCAATTTTAAAAAATGCATAAGAACTTCAGGTTGCGGTTTCTGACAAACCCTGGATGGGACAGACCTAGCATGCTAAGGATGTTGTTCAGATGAGAGACATGATGGTGGCCACATCATTCTGTGCAGAGGTTTTTCATTAGTGGGGACAGGAAAACTTGTTAGGATCAAGGGATAGGTAGATGGAGCTAAATTCAGAGGAATCCGGGGGGGGGGGGGTTGCCAAAGATTAGAAACCGAGGCAAAGATTCACCTTCAAGACTTGAAAATCTGAATTCACAGATGCATTTAATTTAAACGGATTGGGCTCGAGCTCTGTTGTAAAACAGAATGTGTACCTATGCAAGCCTCTAGACTTTTAAAATGGTGCGTGTGAAAAGCGTTTTTTCGAAGGGACTGACTATAAAGGTATTGGAAAACCATGAAAATCATCCACTTTAAAATTTTGCAGTACCTAATGTTGGTCTGCAGCACAAAACCCTAATAAAGCGCATTGGAGTATGTGTTAGCGTGACAAGCTCTGAAAAGATGAAAGGAGTATGAATATTTTTGCGTTGAGTGAAAAAAAAGTGTGATTTATCCACAAACCATTTCCTTTTCATAGAAAAATGCCACGGAGTTAGAGTAGTGCCGTTTTATTATCGGGAATGTAACGCTGACTTTCAATCAAGCTTTCATGTGTAGAAAATGTTGATTGGAGCCGTTCCCTGCTCCGTCACATACCAGAGGGCAATTGGCATTGTAATATTAATTGCATCCATGATATGGTATGCAGTGAGAAATCTCTGTTGCGTAAACATTACGACTCGTGGCCACAGTCGTGGTGCCAAACTAATGAATTTGATAATGTCAGCGTATTTAATGTGTGAAAAGGGCTGTAAGTGACGTCCACGTAAGGCCGCCTTGAACTCTGGACCCCGAAACCCACTGTGTGGTTTTTATCATGCAGCTCAGGGATAACACACAACTGAACTGGCTCTAAAAAGATGACGTGCATCTTTTATGAGACCTCAGCTGCTGAATGAGTAATGTTGAAAAGCCAACTCCGACGAGAGGAATGTAAAAAAGATGTGCATGCAAACAGTGTGTCACTGCAGAACTCCTGATCCTGGCTCGCCTGCTTCTGTCTATGTCTGTTCTCGTAGTTTAGAACTACACAGATGCTCCTCTGCTGTGAATGAAATGGCCATTATTAGGCACCCTGAATGCATCATCACTACGTTTGTGTCGATCTTAACCAGCTCCACAGCTGATGGATGAACAGTGGAGTGCAGCTTTTGACTGACTTTGCGTTGAACATTTGTCAGTATGGTCCCTAATACTAATTGCATGTCTGCAAGGCATTGCAGAGTATCTTTCGGGGCAGGTTCAGGATTTATGAACTGCTTGCATCAGGCTCCCTCCTCCTCCGTTTTCCGACTCTCGCTTTGATTCACGACAGAGATTTGGATTGAGACAAAGACATTAACCAATGCAAATAGCGAGTGACTCATTTCCAAATGGCAGATTTGCTCCCACTGGCTTTTTAACATGCCTGTTACTCAATATATACTTAATTGCTGCATTTCTGCAGGTCCGTGCTTTTCACTCCACGAATGCATTGTAAAGCTGCGTTGGTTTGGTTTGGGATTTAATCAATATTAAGTGTTTAATGTTTAAAGCCTAGCTTGATTTTTTTTTTTGATGGCTTCTCCTGTAAGACTAACTCCCTGTGTGCCTGCTTCCCTGTTTACAGAGAGCTGACATAGCCGTGGCTCCTCTCACCATAACATTGGTGCGCGAGGAGGTGATAGACTTCTCTAAACCCTTCATGAGCTTGGGAATCTCTATTATGATTAAGAAGCCTCAAAAGTCCAAGCCAGGGGTGTTTTCCTTCCTCGACCCTCTGGCCTATGAGATTTGGATGTGCATAGTGTTTGCCTATATCGGCGTGAGCGTGGTGCTCTTCCTGGTGAGCCGCTTCAGCCCTTATGAGTGGCACTTGGATGAGAACGATGAGGCCAAAGACCCTCAGAGCCCCCCTGACCCTCCGAACGATTTTGGGATTTTTAATAGCCTGTGGTTCTCCCTGGGTGCCTTCATGCAGCAAGGATGCGATATCTCACCAAGGTTGGTTGTTGTGCTCGTTCTCCACTACCTCCCAGATGCCCGTGTCATATCATCTCTTTGCATTTTATAGTCCCATACGCGCCTTTTCCATCCTGCAGTGGTGCATATGGGTTATTTTGAGCTTCGCCGTTTCTGCCGTCCACTTAACCTCATGCTCCACTCCATTGCCCCATTCATCCCATCTCTTCCTCGTCTGTTCGTTTGTTTTGAAGCTGCATGCTGGCAGTGGTGACCTCCGTCCACAAAATAACTTATATCCACCATGCTGAGGGCTGTAAAATGCACTGGGGGGGTCAATGCGATTCATCCAGAAGTAACAGCTTGAATTCCTCACGATTCTTGGAGGGCTACCGCGTTTTTGCTGCATGTCTCATTTTACGGTCATCATCTTGGCGCATATCAAGTGTTTTGTGTGGGAAAAAAACCCATCACAATATGAACATGTCATGTGCTGCATTTTCATCCAGTCTGCCAAACATTCATCCATATATCCGTCCATCCATCTCTGTTTGTTATTCCTTTGCTTTTCTTGACTTCTTCTATGCGGATCCTTGCTGCTGATATCATTTCTTATTTGATATCTCATAAAGACTTTCATTCATAGTTGGTTTTAAACAATAAATAATAAGGTTGGTCAAATATATCCACGACACCCTGTGAGTCTTTATTTGCGTGGTACAGATGATTGTTTGATTGTATAGCTTTGTCTTTACAAGAGCACAATCGGATTTAGTCATGCAATGATCAAAATAATCAATCTGTACGCGCGTGTTTTTGTTGTTAGAAACGTGACAAGGTGGATCATTTCTTTTAGCCACTATTCAAAACAAGAAAGAACAGAACACAGGGGTGCAAACTTGGGCTTTATTCTATAATTGGCTTCGTTCTATTGGCCTTTATGTAGTGTTTTACTGAGAGTGTATTTAAAAGTGAGTCCATTTAAACTATAAAGTCCAATAAGTTCCATAAAATGAGCCTCTTTAAACAACATTTTTAGTAGGCGTTTTTTTTTTTTCGTAGATTTTACACTTTTTTCTTGAGCCAATTGAGAGAAACACATCTGAAGTTTAGACCATAATGCTGATGATCGATGCCAGAATTATGTGACAGATTTCAAATTTACTACTGATACAGATCTTTGGCCGATTCCAATTTCTCTTTTAGAGAAAGAATGTCAGGAGAAATAAGAACATATTCTTAATATATTCCCAACATTTTTTTTTCTAGACTCCCTGCTGTGAGCAATCATCAATCAATCATCATGTGTTTGACCGTAGTCAGTTTAGAACAAGGTTTTAGTATTTGAAAACAAAGAAAGGTGAGTTGGTCTTTGTGGCCGTTCACAAATCACAAGCCAATTGATTTCTGACACCTGTGACCTTTAAAAAAAATCAAGCCAGCATTCTGGAAACAAGGGAGGTGTGGAGTGGGCCTCAGCAGGCTTACGGAGAGTTTTCCATAAAACAATGTTAGCTAAGGGAGGTGGCTAGATGGCGTGAGTTCATTTGGTCTTTTCAGAAAATTCAGCAAAGATTTTTACTAAAACTGTCACAGATTTAACCTCTTATATTGAATCTGCAGTTAGTATTACTTTACAGTTAGCATCACCATAACATTATTATTATTATATTATTATATTATTATTATAACAGTTAACATCTGTCTCCACTTATATTTCCTGCAGAATAAGGTTACCTTAGCCAACTGCTTCAGACCCTGATTTTTGTATTTATTGTCTGATTAAAAAAATCTCAGTCACTCGTAGCATGAAAGCACAGCAGCATTGTCTCGGCATGTCATAGAAATTGTTTCCTTTTACATATCGTTTTGCATCCTGCTTCGGGTCACATTAGCTTTAAACACCCCTCTGAGAGCAATAATAGTTAACTTTGAGTTTTCTGTCAGTAACAGAGTCCAGACCGAAGAATGTCAATGATGCTTTGCTGTGCCGCTTTCACTGATTGGTAACAGGATGGATTTTCGAAAAAGCTGTCCGTCTGGACACTGGACCGGGCCTAAAAAAATGTACAGTTCTCTTTACAAGTCAAATTTTTAGTTTTTCCATGGGGGCAAGGACGTCAGCAGATCGCAAAGGCTTCAACATTTATAGATTTCGAATGCCGGCCCATTCTTATTTCCTGGTTCATCTCTATTACATGAGCTAAAAGTTAAAATCTGGTTTAGTTCCAGTGAGCTTGGTGGAAATCTCGGAGCTGTGGTGCAGTTTGGCTCCTCGCACGATACCAGTCACCCGTTGTGTTTTTATTTCCGAATATTCTTGTCTGAATTGCGGTGAGGTTTATTAAATTTTCAACAACTTCTCATGGACCAAAACACAGCCACGGCCTCTTGGGAGGAGCAATAAAAGCGGTTTTGTTGTTTTTAATCTACGGTAGTTGAAACAAAAATGGGCTCCACAGGAAGCGCGGCAGTAGATGCCCGGTGTCAGGAATTAAGCCGCTGGTTGCAGGCTGTTTTTCTGGTGGGCTTTCCTGACTATTTAGGACAGTTTCACACCTTCTAAAACTTCTAAACTACATTGAGACACAGATACGCTGAATTAATGAGATTTAATACTGCTCTCAACAAGAGAATCATCTGTACCGGCAGCCATGTTTAGCTTCTTACATGTCCGTACTAAAAATATATACATAGGCCACCAGAGAAAAGATGGTTTTCATGTTGAGTTGTTGATAAATTGAGTCGATTCTGCTCTGACTGGAACAATGGGAAGTGACCCTTTCCTCCCCCACATGTAGATCTGAGCGCTCTGCTCTCATGTCTGCGTCTGTTTCTCTGTTTCTCTCCGTCCTCCTCCCAGGTCTCTGTCCGGCCGTATCGTCGGGGGAGTGTGGTGGTTCTTCACCCTAATCATCATCTCTTCCTACACGGCCAACCTGGCTGCTTTCCTCACCGTGGAGAGGATGGTCTCTCCAATCGAGAGCGCAGAGGATCTGGCCAAGCAGACGGAGATCGCCTACGGCACGCTAGACTCAGGCTCCACTAAGGAGTTCTTTAGGGTGAGTGTCTCGGCCGGTTATCCCCACACTGTATATAGATAGGCCTCCTTTGGGGTTGATTTATCATCTGCCACGTAATAGATTGAAGTATAATCAATAAAAAATAAAATAAAAAAAAGCCTGGAACAGTATTTCTCTCTTTGATACAGCACTTTCAAAGTTCCGAAGCCAAATAATGTTTTACTACAGTTTTATCTGATTAGTTCAGTTCATCATAAAAAGTGGTTTTTATCAAATAAAATTAAGTTTTCCTAAAGGAGAGCAGAGCTGCAATAAAATTACAAGCATTTGTCTTGTTCAGAGATTTACTTTGGGATGAAAAGTTAAGATGAGCTCATATATTCTGAGCTGAACCTCCTGACATTACCGCAGAACTAAATGATTATATAAAGTTTAGGGGAGAATGTCTACAAACTGCATGTCCACAATCCATTTTATTCCCAAGATTCATTTTTGGTTCTTCAAAGTTAATCCCCCCCCTCCCCCCCTTACAATAGGATTATATCTGCCATGAATCTGGGACTATTATGCTCCCTCATGAGCCTGTCTGTGGAGTCATAAACTAAACGTTGATTAGCTTTACGGCTAATGTGCACATTTCTATCTTATATTTCTCTGGAGTGCAGCTGAAATACAAATATCCTTCCCAAACCCGCCTCAGGCACACAGCACCTTGTAAAAGTATTCTTTTACCCATTTTGTGCCCATTTTGTCAACTACCGTTTTCTACAATTACAACTGCAAGTCCTTTGGGACATGCTTTGCACATTTAGATACTGAGATTTATGCCCATTTTTCTTTACAAATTAGCCTGATGGTTGTCAGATTGAGTGGAGAACATCTGTAGGCATCCATTTTCTCCTTCGGATTTAGGTCTGGACTTTGGCTGGGCCATTCTAACACGTGAACATGCTTTTATCTTAACCATTCCCTTGTACGCAGCTCTGACTGTATGTTTAGGCGGATGTTCTGCTGTAAAGTTAAACCCCACCCTAGTCTGAAATCTTTTGCTTACTTCCAGCGGGCTTTGTTTTTGGATTTCCCTGTTTGTATCCATCTTTTCTTCACTAAAGTTGTCCAACAAACTTCCAAGGCCGTGACAGTGCAGATGCGTTTAACGTGAGATCAAATTACACGGTACACAGTAATACACAGTATTTAGTAATCAGGCAACTTCTGAAGGCCAATGATTAAGTTTCATTCAGGCGTATCAGAGTAAAATGAGCCTAACATAAATAAGCATCACACTTTTCAGATATTTATGTGAAAAATTAACTTTCCTTTTCTTTTAACTTCACAATTATAAACTACTGTTTGCTGATTCTGTAATGAACCTGGGCAGCCAGGGAACCTGAAATTCAAACCAGACACAGTGTAGCATTTTAAAGAGTTATTTGACAGGAACCTGGAGCTAGTCAGGAAACCTCTGCAGGAGCGAGCTGGATATCTGGCAGTGAAGAGCGCTGGCTCACCTACTGCAGAGGTGAAAGGCAGGATGGCAAAGACTTGATCACAGTCCAGGGTGCAGGCTTGGGTCATAGTCATACACGGTAGAGCAGAGATGGGCAGACACACCCAGAGGGTTAGGCGAGGCTCGCTGTTGTGGTGCAGGGTCCAGAATGACGTCCAGAAACAGAAGCTGGATAGATGTCCAACAATGCAAGGCAAGGCAGGGAAATTCAAGTTATGTGATCAAGGTTGTGGAAAGGCAGGCATGAAAAGGAACACTGGACATCTACTGAAAACAGATTGATCATAATGCTGATATATCACAGTACATTAAAGTATGAGGTTACACTGTAACCAAATATTGAAAAGTGGAAGAGTCATGGATACTTTTTTTGCAAGACACAGCACAGAGGCAAATAGAATTACATTATTCACATACTGAAGTTCGTACTTTAGAAAGTTACGTGTCTTTTATTTTAACTACACAGAGAACAGTGTGGTTGCGTAAATCTCCGACACATCTGCTGTTCTCAGTGCCTCAAAGCTAGGCTCAGTCTGGTCGGAGTCGCTCCATCTGATTAAAGCGAAGTTGAAACAACTCAAAAATAGGGTTTAAATCTGCAGGCTTCTTTTTCGAAAAAGTGCATTCTCACAGATGACGCCATGTTCCCTGGAAATAGAAATGACATTCACATCCAGAGTCCAGCTTAGAGCCGTATCTATTTATAGCCCTTGTCGTTCTCTTGGTGTGATTGCTCGGAGTGAGACTGCGACATTAGATAAATACAAAAACCAAGCTCTCCTTCAGACGCCGGAGCCATCCCGAGGGCATTTTGCATTGCGTTCAGGCTCTGCATCAGTCCACTTGAAGCTATAAAAAAAAAACAAATCACATCTTCCGATATCCAAACTGCAGGGATACAGCGGCGTTTCTGTCTGTTGGGTTTGATTGTCTGCTGCTGGCTGGAGAGGACTTCTTGTTTTATTACACAGGCGTTCTAAACATAACAGAATGAAAGCATGCATGCCAAAAACTCCAAAAGAGATTTTTTTTTTTTATTATTTGTTAAAGAGGATTCACTCAGAGAAGAAATGAGTTGGTGGGGATGTGACAACTTGTAGCATCGCTCTGACTCAGCCCCTATAATGAAGGCATTCATGCAGGATAAATTTAAGTGCTAAACGCAGCTAAGTTCTGAAATAATAAAATTAAGCCATTTTGAAGAAGGAAGTGTAACTTTGGGCCTCATTCGCTGCATCAACTCTTTAACAGTGTGTTATTAAATCTCTGTATGAATCCAGTTGTTCTTTGAAGAAAACCAACACTGCAAATCACCCTGAACGCATCATCCCCACAGTGAAACAAGGCGATGGCGGTATCATGCTTTGGAGAGGGGTTTCTTCAGCAGACACAGGGAAGCTGGAGGATGGATGAAGCTAAATATCTGGCAATCATCAAAGAAAAATTGTTAAAGGCTGCAAAAGACCTGAGACTGGGATAGAGGTTCACCTTTCAGGTTGACAGCAATACCTAACAGACATCCAGAACAACAAAGGAGTGGTTTGGATCAAAACATTTGAATGTGTAAGATTGGCCTTAATAAAGTGCAGACCTAAAACCAATGTAGAATCACAGACAAGACTAGAATATGGACGTTAACAATTCCTGACTGGGTCTGGGCTATTGGGCAAAGAAGCTGTAACTAAAGAAGAATGCAAATGCACAATACGCTTTTAAGATTAGCAATAATGAAATAAAATTAGAAATTGATGTGTCAGTTTCTTTCCACTTCACAATGTAATCTTTATTGTAAAAAAAAGAAAAGAAAACATTTTAGTCTTACATTTAATGAAAGGAATATCTATCTATCTATCTATCTATCTATCTATCTATCTATCTATCTATCTATCTATCTATCTATCTATCTATCTATCTATCTATCTATCTATCTATCTATCTATCTATCTATCTATCTATCTACTGTCTGTCTGTCTGTCTGTCTGTCTGTCTGTCTGTCTGTCTGTCTCTCTCTCTCTCTCTCTCTCTCTCTCTCTCTCTCTCTATATATATATATATATATATATATATATATACTGTGCATTGGTCTGTGTACCACTTCTGTTTGTTTGTCAAAATTTCTTCCACAATCGAGAATTACATGTTCTGGTGGCTTTGTAGTGATTCATGACAGCAGCAGCTGAAGTCAGGAAATGTTTTTATCAAGGGTCTGTCTTGCAGGATGCATTGAAATAATTGACAAATGCGTTGTGAAAAAGTCAGTCGGTGTTTCCAACAGAGAATCAAGTTTTAACCGACAGCTTTTGAATGTAGGAGATGAAAAAGCATCATGATTGATATCAGCTTTAACTTCATAAACTTTCAGGGTGATTATCGTGGACGATTATTGATTTAGTGCACAGAAAACACACTGCTCAGTGTCCACATTAAATCAAAGTAACTAACGTGGTAATTTTGCTGTTGCTTTTATTTTTCGCCACGGTCTTAAGAGGGGGATTTATTAGTTTAGTTTAAAACCACATGGTCTAATAAAGCTTTGGGGTTTAAACTTTTTACAAGTCACATCCTCTTTAGACTGCATGTAATGTGCAACTGTTTATTCCTGTCGCGCTGTAAAAACAAGCTCCACAGTAAATTCCCAAAGTTAATAGAAGCGTAGACAGAAATCACATTCTGTAACATTGGGTTTTCAAAACAGTGAAGGCGGACACATCTGTCTTTTGAGTTCTTTAGAATCACAAACGGGAGACTCTAATCTTACATTATGACAACAAAATCAATATGACATACATTATGTAACAAGAACATAAGTTATTTACTAAGGATATTGAAAAGGACCAAACAAAAAAAATCTGACATTAACGGGGCGCATTATAAAACCATAAGCCGTCTTGGATTTAATAGCTTTTATCTGGAAAAAAATGTTGCTTTCTGATCGGAAACATGTTAAGTGAGTAAAAAAAATGGAAATAGTAAAAATAAAAACAGGGAACAACTGCAAGGGGTAAATACATGCGCACAGCTTGATCCAGAAAAGCTGCTAATAGAAGAATTTGTCATAATGTAGACACATCAAAGTGAAATACTGTTTTTTTACCGGTCAATTAAACAAGCCATAGTTTACATATAGTAATAATTTCTTTCTCTGATCATGTACATACAGTAAATGAGTTATAATTTATAATTAACATGCCTCTAGCGAGTGGCTGCTTGCAGATAAATATTTAACTTCAGTAATAGTGCGCAGGCTTTGTTTTGGCTGTCATCTCTGTTTTTGGTTGGATAGCGTGACAAACTTACTCAGCACCATGAATCACTCTCATCCCTGTCAGCTACGGACAGACCAACTAGAAGCTGCAGGAGAAGTCAGTTTATTTCCTGAATTATAGCTAGATATAGATGTAAATTTAGCATTTGCTGGTGGGCAATAGCAGTTTATCAGATCCCATGTTGTGGTTCAGTCAGTAATTAATTTGAAACATTTGTCAATTGCTTTGTCTTTGCTAAAGCCACTCCTGGGAGGAGATTTCTCAGTGGTTGTTTGAGTCTGACAGCTGGAGGAGTCTCGCAGTTTTCCACACAGATGACCATCCTGCTACTGACAAGCACTTCATCTTTATGCACCCCAGAAAAAGAACTGCTGTTTTCACACTGTGGCCGGGCCCTGTCATCAGCCATTATTGTCATGTGAGGTGTGTTTACATGCACACTCCACTGAACTGAAATCGTGCATATGTCAAGAATGATTCACTTACTAGCCCGAGCCCACAATCCATTACATGTCTGATGAATTATTTATGTTGCCGTGCACAACACCGAGCTGCCATAGTTTGTCAGCTCACCCGGATGTTTTCATTTACTTTAACCTACGAGAAGTGATGTTGGACTGACTCATTTGGCAATCTGGACAAACTCAGGGCGTGGTTACTCTACATCAAACACTTTAAATAAGTAAGCAAACACAGTCTTATATTATGTGTTAAAATAGGAGCGGATTTAACCTTAAGTTAACTCTGGGGTGCATCTCCCTCTGGGTGCCTAGATTCAAGCATAGAAGGTCACATTAGCCCAGTTTAATGCAGCCTCTTTATTTTCTCCTCTATTGTAGACAGCTGTGTACTCATGCTCCCTAGTGACCAGCGATCAGCCTCTCGCTGGCCATTTTTAGCAGCGTACTGAGTGTCATCGGGGTTGTGCTGTGCACGTCTCTAGCAGCTCCAGCTGGCAGCTGACTGGGCCACAGAGGTGAAGCTGTCAGTCTCAGAGTGGGGAGGTCAAATGTGTTAAAGACAACTGCCCTTAGAAAACAGTCCTGAATACTGTCTGTACTGAAAACAACTGAAACATGTGGGGTTTAAATTTGGCCTAATTAGGCATAGATTGGTATTTGTTTAACTAGGCTAGATGGTGTTCTTGTGTCAAGATAACTTCCACAGGCCTGATTTGAGTAACTAAGATTACAGCATTGGTCAGCAATTCTTTAAACTTTTGCACAGCACTTTATGTAGTCGTCTGCCCTTTAAACCTTTGAGTGACTCTTGAAATTCTGTGACTCTGAATATTTTATGATTGTCTTGACCAATAGTGATTTAAACCACAAAAAGGTTATCTAAG
Source organism: Fundulus heteroclitus (assembly GCF_011125445.2). NCBI lineage: Eukaryota > Metazoa > Chordata > Actinopteri > Cyprinodontiformes > Fundulidae > Fundulus > Fundulus heteroclitus. Next base: position 26,004,617 of record NC_046371.1, read on the forward strand.
CTCTGACAAGGTAGTTTGATGTAGAAAATTAAGCTTAGCTAAAACAAGACTAGACAAACATAGCAAACCTCAGATGAACATAGTCAGGCTCGGATAAGCTAGGATGAAATAAACTAAGCTTAATCAAAAAAATTTTTTAGATGAATTCAGATCAGGTAAAAAATAAGGTTAGCACAAGTAAGATAAGCTGCAGATAAACTAAAATTAAACTTAACTAAGCTCTGCAAAGATAAATAAGTTTAAATAGCTAAACTCAGATAATTCGGGATAAAATAAACTATCCCAGCTAAAAAAAAGAAAACATAAGCTCTGTCTACATCAGATTAGTTTTTGCTGTCTTTTTTTACTTGAAACTCTTATACTGGCAATGTTTTGATTATGATGAGATGATTTACGAATAGAAATTAGTTGCTTTAATGCCCTGTAGTTGAGTAGTGTCACAAAATGAATGGTAAGAGATGTTTAGTGTTCAATATTCTAAATTTAGGAGAACGATAGATATTGAAATAAAGTGTCTTGATTAGACAAGCTTGATGAACTTCACATGTGATAAATCTCACTTTATAATGGCCAAATGATAAAAAGCCATTCTGGAGTCCCGAATAAGCTCTGAACTAGGGTGATCTTCCACAGTAAATGCCCATACCCATTAACAATTATGGGTAAATCAGATCTGAATGGTTGAAATGTATAATGATGTTCCACAAGTAAATTAGAATGTCAGATTGAATAACACACTCAAATAAAAAAAAATAGAATGTGCATTCTGATAAGGCTCGTTTATAAGATCAATATTGGATATAATGAAAATAACCTTTATGTCCTTTAGTGGGGTCATGTGTACTAGCAGCTTAAAAATATACACACACAATGTAAAAATGTAAATGCAAATGTAAAAAAATAAAACTAAATAAGCATAAGCATAGGTTACTGTGAATTGAGGGCAAATTTGAAACACAACATAAAATATTATACCACTACTAGTTGTTCAAGATAGCATAATAATCAAAGGATTAAATAGGTGTGTGATTAAGTATTGTGATTTTAAGAAAGGTGCCAAACATGCGTATATATATATATATATCCATGCATAGAAGCACCACAGACTATTTATTAACAAGAATGAAAAAATACCAACAAAATAGCAGCAACATTCCTGTAAAAAATAGCTGTGATATTCCTGTATGCATCAGGTGTTATGATTTCAGTTCAATTTATTGTTCGGGTGAAACCCCAAGTGTAAGATTCCACTCTCTCAATGGCAGTGTTCTAACTTTGTGAAGGGTGTTATTATGCAACAGCAGACTACTTTTTAAGAAGGACTCCACTAGATATGTAGAGCATCATTTTTCTCCATTTTTCTAATTCAGAATTAAATGAGGGAGCATGTCTCCTAATAATAATTACCTTTTTTCAAGGGGGCACATTCTCTAATGCAACACACAATGAAGAATTATCACTACTAACAAGAACAACAATTTGTGAAAAGGAAATTAAATTGCTGCCCTCTGCTATTTTGTTTTGTGATACTGAGGAAATTGAAAATGGGACAGAATCTGTAAAGGTTGTTACAGCATTTTCTGATAATAATCTACAACAATTGAATTTTCTTTCAAGGGTGGATAATTCAGTTAATTTAACCCCAATTTTAATTAGAAATGGCTGAACAGGACAGGGTATGAGCAAATACAGTTTTTCTTTTCTACACAATCAACGCCACATGTCAGCACTAGGTCCAAAGTATGAGGACAAAAGTGGGTGGATCTGCGTATATTTAGACCAAAGTCATCTGAGTCTAATATAGCATACAAGGCTACATTTAGCCAATCACTTTAAGTGTTAAAATTCATGTTAAAATCCACTTCTATAATGACCATATAATTTTGTTTCATTTCTTTTTTGGAACTTTTATTAGAGATCAATAAACAATATAAATATATATGGACAATTCTTGACAGTGGGTATTTTCATTAGATCAAACATTTGAATACTGAATCACTGGAGTCCATCTTTGTAAGAAAATGTCCATTTTCATCTGGAGTTTTGCAGTCAGCTGTTCTATTGTGTAAACTTCTTGTAGGAGGAGATTATTTCTTCCAGTTTGCAGTTAATAGTTTTCCTTGCAATTAACAAAATAATATGAAGTATATACCTGTCGTCTTACTTATAGTTTTAGGAGGTGCTCCTAACAAATAGTACAGGGTCCATAACAATGTCAACACAGTATGTTGTCTGTCTCCATTATTGAGTCCTCCCAATATTTCTGTAACAGATGGCATTTCCAGAAGATAGGCGAGTGATCTGTTGTCATACTATTTCTCCAAGAAAGTGGTGAAATACTTCTGGTAAATTTTGGAGAAAACCAGGGGGGTTCTAAAATACCATAATTTTGTCTTCAAGCCAAATTGCTTCCACAAATTACTGTTAATTACTTTATGGCAGGTTGCATACACATGTTCCCATGTCTTTTCTTCATTAATTACATTTAGCTCCAATTCCCAGTTTTCTTTAACATTACATGTATTCTCTCTTGAATCTCCCATCAGCACCTTATATAAGTGAAATAGGGTTTTTGCACAGCAAGTGTTTTTCTGTTACTGTTATAAAGTATTGCGCATTTCCTGTAGGGTCTGCTTTAACTTTATCCCACTCAGCAAGGCTTTGAAGATAGTGTCTTATTTGTAGATATCGAAACAAGTTTTTTCAAAAGCAAAGAAACTGGTTTTGTAGCTGAGAGAAATGTTTTAGATTACGCCCTCAAAGAGCTGGTAAATAGTACACAAACCAATGTCCATCCATCTTTTAAATCCACTATCCCACACAAATGGCAGAAAGTCTATATTAACAGCATTGAGCTAGACCAGTGTAATACTGACTGTACCACCTGGTCTGCTCCTCACTGAAACCCAGAACCGCAATGTGGGTTTAATCCAGAATTTTTAATGGTCTTTTCTTTAGTGTAGCATTCAGAAAAGGCAAGACCAATAGACTGACATCTGTTATCGAGTTCTGTTCTATCTGGACCCAGCCTGCCTCCCAGTCACCACTGTCAGCTGAGCATCCCAGTACTAGTATTTCCATCGATCTGAATATCACAAATCAAGGCATTAACTAACAAAGTGTTATAGGAAAGAGAATTATGTTCAGTACACCGATTTTCTGTTCAGTTGGAGTCTTATTAATTTTTATGAGATTTTCATGATTTGCTCTATTTAGATCCGTTTTTAATCTATTTAATTTCGGCCGTGGGCAAGACACTGTCTCAATTGGGTAATGGGTGGGTAACGCAGTGCAGAAGCTGCAGAGAGGTGTGTTAAACTACAGATCTGCTTCCTGGTCTGGACCCTGGGTTGTCAGCAGTTTGGAGAACTAATAAATTCGGCCAGATTCCTAGAAAGAACAGCTGCTCTGTCCAAAGTGGGATGGATGCCATCTCTCTGGATCAGACCAGGTTTGTCCCCAAATATTCGCCAATTATCAGCATATCCCACATCATTTTCAGGACACCAATTAGACAATTAGCGGTTTAATGACTGCATACGGCTTAACATGTCGTCACTGGTCAAATCAGGGAGAGGACCAGAAAAGACTACAGCGTCTGACATTGTTTTGGCAAACTTACACATGGAAGCAACAGTGATTTTAGTGACTTCTGACTGGTGTAACTGCGTGTCATTACCACAATCATAAATAACAGTCTTACTATTTAATACTTATCCTTAGTAGGCAGTTTCAGGTAGGATTTGATGTCGCCCCGTCTGGCCCCTGGCAAACATTTGATGATGGTCACTGGCGTCTCTAATGCCACATTTCTGACTATGGAGCTGCCAATTACCAGAATTTGTTAGAAATGCACACAAGTAGGTGGATATCTATGGGCGTTGGGATTGAGGACTATGTCTTCTATGTACCTTCAGACTCTGCTGAAGGACTGCTATGTGAAACTACCCATGGCGGCTCCATACTAGCTAAGTGGCCCACGCCAAGCCTCCAATTCTAAACCTTAGAAAAAATCTATATAATGTGTTTCAATTAGTGAATTGAGTGACTAAAATAAAGTGATTTTCAATAATATTCTAATTGAATTGAATATGGCCGTGTATCACTTGGTTTAAACGAGGGAGCTAATGTACTCATAATCTGTAAATGTATTAGATGTTTTATAAAATATCTGCTACACCAAGCATATATGTTCACATATATGTGCTGCATTTTAAGCTGCACTTCATAACAATATCAACCCACCGTGTTGAAATCTAAAAACTCACAGCGCCGGCACATGAAAAACTCTCCTCAGACAAGAACGTTATTAATAAATGACTTAAAAAAAATAAAATTGGAATGATTGTGTCACCAGCTGTCACCTGCTGGCGGGAGCATAAACTGAGACGGGGGAGGGCTCATCTGCCCATTAATATTTATACTAAACAGGGTCTGGAGTTTACTTCTGCTGAGCTGCCAGATTGTCCGACTTCAGGCTGCTGGCAAAAGGCCCACTATATAGCTGCCGTGTGATTTGCATTCGAATAGTGAATCCGCTCCGATGTATGAGAGAGAGAAAACTGTGGGGGTGTCTTATGCTCTTCTGGCTACAACCCGATCTGTGATATCATGGCAGGTGTGTTAATGAGTCAGAACACCTGCTGTGATATCGGGGCCCTCAGTGGGGTCATGAAAAGCAGCAGCACCTTGATTTAGAGCTATTTGTAATCAATAGTAAGGAACTTTCAGAATTATGCTGAGTGATTTATTTATTGCTGAGAGGTAAATAAAAATGCTGATGACACATGAGTCCCTGTGCTAAGTGGGGAGCTAAAACCTGGAGTCGGTTCCTCAGAAAGCTGACATTTAAGGACGCACTTGGATTGACCAGATTTGATTAATCTGAAACATTTGGCGGTCTTAGAAGGCATACTAATGATTTATAGAATCAGGTTAGCTTTTTAATTCCTTTGCAGTTTCTGTGTATGAATTTCTATGTTCTATGTTTTATGGATGAGTTTCTATGGATGGATGAATTTTTTTTATTTTTTGTGATAAGGATAATTTCTACATATTTACTATGAAACCCTAATTTTTGCTTTTTGAAATTAATTTGAGGAATTGTTACATGTAGAGACAAAATAAAAGAAATCCTGCTCAAATAGGTATTTATATACTCAAAGGCACTAATAATGAATAAATCAGCATTTTTATAAAACTATAGAAGCAGCATGTTGCCTCAACTCACACTTCTGTTTTATATAGTAAATTAGAATATGCATTTTTACCTTTAAACTGGTATTAAACCTACTTTTCATCAAACCCCCATTACTACAAGAAAAAGGTTGCTTTTTTTATAGGTCGATGCAGTATTCTAATCTTAAAAGCTACATTTTCATTAGCTGGAGGTGAACAGAAATAAAGGCTTCAAATCATAATAACTCTGTGTTAATCTATTTAATTTATTTCCCTTAGTGAATTGAGTTACTGAAATAAATTAACTTTTCAATTATATCTAATTTATTGAATATGACCGTATTCTATGAAAGTCTCTGCTGGGTTTCTCGCTGTTCTGCCTCCCACAGTCCAAAGACATGCAAGTACACCTAACTAGTTATACTAGATTTCCCTGTATAGCCATGATTGTGAGTGTGCATGGTTTTCTGTTTCTCTTGTTTTCAACCTGTCTCACTGGAAACACGTTCAAGTTTTACTTCATGTCCTCCAGAGGGAACATGTAGACTCCTGAGACCTTCAACTGTGTGAGGCAGTTATGAACACTCTAGTGGAAGAGAGTTCAAATTAAATATGAATTACCCCTGTGCTGAGGATTTTTCCCAGTTAAAGATTTGCCTGTTACCACACTACTATAAAGATATTAAATTTCACAATAAATTCCTGTTAGTCAAGTTATAACGTATTCTTGTAACTATATGTAACAGTAGTGGGAACCGTAAACCAGGCTCTATCAGTAGTAACCGAGTTTTCCTTGTATATATCCCATATTAAAGTATGTCACTGAAGTACTATGAGCATTTTTACTATGGCCATGGCCAGAGGTTGTTATAATCAACATCACAACCTCCTTTTTGCAGCATGCTGAGTGTTATCAGGGTTTGAAATCCAGCTAACCTTACACTGAGCAAAGTTGCGCATAAGTCACCAGTCCATCACAGAGCAGATACGGGAAGACCAAAAATGATGCACTGTCACACATTACGCCACACTGCAAGGACCGAGGAAAAAAACCCAAAAAAACCCCAAAAAACTGAGGCTTTAAAAGTAACGCGCTTTGTGTTTAACCTCAATTTAACAAGGGGGTCCTTGATGTTAACACCACTTTTTTGAAAAAAGATTTGTCCTAAAAGGCTTACCATTACAAAGTTACATTCTAAAAGCTTGATATTAACATGACAGTGCATAAATAAATCAGAGTCTGGATAATATAAGGTCCTCCGTGCAGCTTAAAAACATCAGTATTTATCAAAAGTCAGTAGATTCTGCAGATTATTCCCTTACCAAAGTGCACACATTCTGAAAAAAGTCTTGCTAGTCTAAAGAGAAGCCGTCTCAAGGACCAGAAATTGAACAAAATGTTTTGAGGTCTTAAAAAATAACTAAAATATTTGCGGAGTTGACCCAGTGTAACTCACGCTGTTGTCTTCTTGGGCCAAAGAAACGGATTAAAAACCAATCTAGAGGCAAAGTGTGTTATACACGAAAGGCATATAAATAATTTTAACCTTCTCAAGAACATTAAAAATGTAGCCTGAATTTTTTTTTCCTTACTAATAAATCAAGCAGGTGCTATTTTGACTATAAAAGCCAGTGTAACCTTATTTTCTTTTCTTTTTACCAAATTCTCAATATTTGTAAGATGATATTTGGATTTATGGAAAACAATGAAGTGTTATTTACATACTTCTACTTGCTGCAAGGCAACGATGCTACCAACTGTGCAGCTTAAGCTTCGTAAGGCAAACCAACATAACTGAGTCTCTTTAACAGCAGACTAAATTAGCAATTAGGGATTCACGATGCTGCTTCCTATCTAAGGAGTTAATAATGAAACGTTTTTTACAAACAGTGCTGCTATTATGTGACGACGCTGTAAGGCACAATGTTAGCTACTTATCCAAATAGACTTTTAAAACCAAAGGAGAAGCTCTAAGTTTGTTTTCTGTTTAAGTTGTTTTCTGCAAAACCGCTCGTGTAACTAGTTTTACGTGGCAGTTTTTTATTTCTGATTGCATTGCTCAACATAATATGGCACTGTGTGACGTTAAAGTGAGCAGACCTGGGTTTAAATTTGTCAATTTGATTTTATTCAATTGCTTGTAACTCCTGCTGTAATGCAAAGGAACGACACAGTTTCTATGCCTGTCATCACGCCCAACTAAACCTTCTCTGTCTTCTCTTCTTCTTCCCCTGGGATGCAGCGCTCCAAAATAGCCGTTTACGAGAAAATGTGGTCGTACATGAAGTCGGCCGAACCCTCAGTGTTTGTCAAGACGACACCGGACGGGGTCTCCCGGGTCCGGAAGTCGAAGGGCAAGTTTGCCTTTCTGCTCGAGTCCACGATGAACGAGTACATAGAGCAGCGGAAGCCCTGCGACACCATGAAAGTGGGCGGCAACCTCGACTCTAAGGGCTACGGTGTGGCCACACCTAAAGGCTCAGCATTAGGGTGGGTGGGATAATATAACAATATCGTCCATGTTGTTATAGTATTCCACCTACCCTGATGTTTCCTTTTGTCATACTCTTCTTCCTCACTCCTTAATTCTTCTATTTTGTTTCCAAGTGCATCTCTAGGTGAACAGTATTATGGGTTACTTGAATTGAATCAGCACATTCTTGTCTTGTCCAGTGTTTCTGGTTTGACTGTGTTGTTCTGATTTTTTATTATTATTATTTTTCTGACTTTTACTGTATATGACTCACTTTCTGTGTGTCCACTTGGATGTCAGTGTGCACCTCCACCTCCCTTTGGTTGTTCTTTTAGTTTTTCCTACACGTTTCTCCTCCTCCCTGTTGTCTGTGGTGCTCCTTTTTTTGCATTTCCTCTACTTTAACCCTGATTTATTCCTGACTCATTTTTGCTAGTTTACATGCTGCTCCTGTCGGTTGTGATGAATGTTAAGCTGCATGCTGGATGTTTTTTTTATATTTACTTCAACAATGACAGAATGTCCCCATCCCGCACACTTCAGTTACAAGCAATGTAACCCTCCATGCCACCTCTCTAATATTTAACTTTTCCTTTTGCTGTAAAAGTGCTTTTTATCCCTCCACTCCTGTGGAACTCTTTACCAATTTGTCCCTCCCGTGCTACCCCATATGAACCATTGATATTGATCACTATTTCCTACTAATTATTTCATATTAGATTTCTCACGGACCTGTTCATTTTCTTACAAGCTATGTTTTATCGTTTCAAGAAATGCTGTTAACCTGGCAGTGTTAAAACTGAATGAGCAAGGCCTCTTGGACAAATTGAAAAACAAATGGTGGTACGACAAGGGAGAGTGCGGCAGCGGGGGAGGTGACTCTAAGGTCAGCCTCGATGTCACCAAAATCGGGTATCCTAGAACAGAGTAATCGGCAAGGCTGTCGTCACTGACTGCAGAATCAGGGGCCGAGAGCCCACTGACCATGCAACAGATTTAAAAGCAACCCAAAAAAAAAGAAAAAAGGATGTTTTAGTCATCTCTCAATCTACAACTGTGATCAAGTGGGAACCCTTTACTTGGCTAATGGAGGAGGAAAAAAAAAAAAAAAACCCGATGTGAGGGAAAACTGAAGTTCTGTGATGTGAAAGTACTAAATGCAGTGTTTGTGAACGAATAGCTTGACCTGTGGCTATGAAAGGCAGGTGCCTCCCCCTTTTTCCTCTGCTCTTTTATATCTACAGGCCAATAAGGAAGTTTCTATATTTTAAATACCAGCAGGAATCCGATCTCCGATCTGCCGCCTCAGAGTTAGGGCAGGCACGGGAAACAGCGTTGTCTTGAGGGGACTAAGCATCTCAGGCAAACGTGAGAATTCTAATGACAGAGTGACAACTAACGGGACAGGTTTTATTTTTTGTCTTTTATCTTTATTTTCTCTAACATCCTCTCACCCTTTTTCCTGGTCTGGATCTAAGACCAGTAAAAGTTCTTCCATGGCCACCCTCACCTGGTAAAACCTGCTGTAGTAAAGAGAGCTACCGGCGGGGTGTCAAGGGGTTTGATTTAATCTCATATTGTCATTAAGATGTTTTCTCCAAATACGGTAAAACTGTGTGAGACTATGCAACCTTTGCTAACCTGTCCTATCCGACACTGGGAGGCAAATAGAAAAAAACTACACGTCATGGTTTTTTGTGGTGTCTCTGAGATCCAGCTAATTCTCGATGAAAAGTTCATTTATTTCAGAAATGTAACTAAAAAAGGGGTAAACCCCTATCTATAAGTTAGATTTATCACACACAGAGGCATATATTTCAAGCCCTTTTTTCTGTTAATTTTGATGATTATGGCTTACAGCTAATGAAAACCCATATTTCATGTTCTATCAAAATTGAAATGTTACATACAGATGATTAAAAAATGGGATTTTCAATAAACAAGAATAAGTATGGCTGAAAAAGCTGCACAAGCCTTTGGGGGATTGTGAAAAAAAAAACATCAATTTAAGCATTTGGGAGAGATTTACGAGGTGTGGACTGTAGTTGGAGTCAGAGCTTTATTCTGCGGAGGTCATTAGTCCTTGATGCATGCACTTGATTATAGGACTTGGGACCTTTGTCCTACCTTCTCTCACTGTCTGTTTGCAGTGTGATTACTTTAAACAAAGGCCATTAGTGCAAAAAAAAAAAAAAATCCACTTTTGAACCAGAGACCATGCTAGCAGCAACTCTCTCAGACTGAGGAGAAAAAGCTTGGATTGTGTCTCAGTGGTACGCTTTTCAGATGAAAGTAAAATGTTGCATTTCAATTGTAAATCAAAGTTCATGATTCTGAAGGACTAATGGAGGATCACAGAACCCACAGTGTTAGAAATCCAGTGAGAAGTTTCCACAGCCAGCGAGGATTTGGGGAACTCTGCCATCTGCTGGTGTCGCTCCACTGTTTTACCCACAATGTCAAAAGTACCAAAATCTTCTTAAATGGCCATGGAATCAGTGGACATGGTTGGCCAGCAAACTGGCTGGACCTAAACCCCAAGCGGACACGATTGACACCAGGGACCAACAATGCAGATGACATGAAGGCCACAGATTAATCAGCTCTATGCCACATTATCAAGATAAACAGAAAGGGATTTAGAAATATATCACTGTTTCATAAATCTAAAGAATAAGTTTCACATTGTCAATTAAATAATAAATCAATCAATCAATAGTTGACTCCGATAAATGTCCAATTTGACAAATTGCTGCCATTATTGAAAGTCAGGATTTTCTATTCAAAAGTTACATTGTCTCACATTTCATGTTAAAACAGAGTTGAGCTTCTATTTTTGTAGCCTTTCTCCTTCATGCTGCGAGCATTTCTTAGCTTTAGTAGCATGATGCAGTGCATCAGCTCAGCCCCGCGGAGCACCTCAGGTCTTTTTTCTACATCAGGGTCCATGCCATTTTGACTCTGATGAAGATATGTTCTGTTTTAGGCATCATATTTTGGTAACTCTGAGCTCATGTCTGCTCTCCAGCTTTCATCATGACGGCAGCATCATCAAAGAGGAAGAGCAGGGCGACTTTGCTGTTATTTTCTGTTGATTTCCATTCCCTGAGTGAGCAGGGCGTGGAAGCTACCAGAGAATAACACAAAGCAGCTCCTGATCTGCCTCAATGCTTTTAGGCCTGGTTACAAGGAGACAAAGACGATCAGGCAAACAGTACCACATCTGCCTGCCACATTTCTTTGTTCTTATTTCACTTTCAGAAAAGCACATGTGTTATTTACCAAGGAAATGGAAATATATTGTATGTAACAACCGTTGAGGGGGGGAGAAAAGTTACACTCCTGAAACCAAAGCAAACACAAAAACTATGAATCTGTGATCTATGTAAGAAAAACTCAATCTAGACGCAACATTTGAAACCACATATCAGTTCCTGTTTACTTCATTCATTGAAGCTTGAGGGTTTCCAGACGTGCTCTCCTGTGTGCTCATGTCCCTCACAGTTTGTGATTTTTAGTTACCGTTTTGTTAGCATGAGCTGTTTTTTTTGTGTTTGTATGAGCGTTTTCAGACTCCATTCTCCCCTTGCTGCGTTCCTGTTTTGCAGACAGAATGAAAGGTAAAGTCTCTATTTGACACTTAAAAAACTGTACAACGTGTGAAATCCAAACACAGCAATGAATATGGTCTTTTAGGCATTCAGATTTACAATATGATTATAATGTCACCATCCTTAAAATAACAAAGAAAACACAGACTCCACATAAAACCTGTAACCTAACAAGTAGTCTTTTTATCTTTCACGTTTTTTCTCTCCATATTTTCTATTTCAACGGTATGTGATTTTTTTTTTTTTTTTATAGGTTCGACCAAGTCATTTTTCCTTACAGTCTTAAAAGCTGCTTGGTTATAAACAGCTCTATTTGGGTCATAATGCTAACCTTGTTCAGTCAAGCATGGACTGGTCCAGCTGATAGGGACTGAGCCATTCACAAACTGATCAAGCTGGGTCAGGATTTCAGTCCAAAATATAAGTTAAAGGAATAGATGTCCAACATTAAAGCTGGGTTAAAAAAAAGACAATATCCCATAACCTGGATTAATAAAGAAGTAATATTCAGTGTAAAATCTAATTCAATTTGATTTATAATTCTGCGTTTAAAAAAACATTAGATAAAAAGTTAAATAGGAGTATTTTAATTAAATTAAGTTAAATTCAAATTAAAAGCTCCTTCAAGCCTCCTCTCCAACCTCAACAAACTGGGGGACGACTTTCGACCCCATAAAACTGTGAAACTTTGAACCAGCCAAGTTCTATCCTACCAGCAGAACACAATATTTTGGTTTTAAAAATAATAACCCATGTTTTTTTGTTTTGTTTTTTGTTTTGTTTTATTTTTGTGGAGCATAAGCTAACATCTAAACTTAATAAAATTTCAACTAGACAAGCTTCCTAAAGTTGTTCTGTGAAATAGTTTATGCTTAGACGATCAGTTAATGACTTTTTTTTATTAACCTACAAATGGACAAAACTATTGGCATTCACTTAATTGAGCTTTTTTTTCTCAGATGAGCAAAGCTACATGGAGCTATTTTACCGTCTGAGTTGTAAAGACTAAGGTCCATGGTCACCACCTGGTGGTGTGTTTAAAGCCTAGTAGCTGGGAGATTGCTGCAGGTTTCTCTCAAGATTCTGTTAATTTCTCCCCTTTTGTCACGTCATACTTCTGTAGATTGGGTCAATTTGGAGCGAGCTTTTTCAGGTACAAAAGCTTTCTGCCTCAGGACACTTTGTGCTGCTGTTGAGTCAGTTCTTACAATTTAGTACTGGAGGGGATGCTTTACACCAACTTTGAAACCTGATGATTTCTAGTAGTTTTCTATAATCTTTCAGTAGTCTACTGGTTACAAATGTCGTTATGTGAGTTCGTCCAATGAAACCTACAGGCAGGAAATCGCTCAGACGTGTTTTGACCAGGGTTTCAAGTCTGTCATTTTTAATAGGAGTCAAATATGAGCTCAATTGTCAGCCAAACTAATAATCAATGGAAATGTGGTTTATTATAAAAAATGTCAGAACATAATGTTCAATTAAATTATCCTTGAGATGCTATTTATCTCCATATTTCATGTAAATGAAAAACTACTCCGAGAAATAAGCTGGCATGGTCATCTGCTGTGTGCGAGTAGAAAATGGCTGAAAATGGGACGACTGACCTGAAGTTGTTAAAGTCGTCTGCGCTGTTAGGTACACGAAGGCCCAGGCAAATCAGAAAAGAGCTGTAAACAGATTGTTGTGAAAAAAATCATTTCAAGTATCTATCAATTTCACAACCATAACAGCAACTATAATAGGACACATGATTGTTTTTATTATTGAATTAATCTGTGTCTAAAAAGACAGATATTGTGCATTGGCTGCAGCAGGCGAGCACAATGCAGGCCTGTAATTGTGTTTCTAACACATCAGCACTTAGCAGTGCAGATGTTTACATCCTTACAAGGCCCCTTGCTGTATCTCAGGAAGACAAAAACAGCCGAAACTGAAATTACGCAAGCAGTGTTATCACTTATTGGACGCTCTACATAACAACATGCTTGTAATTAGGATGGATCTGACCTCCTCACACCGAAGTATCATCAGATACAAATACCACACCGTACAATGCCATCTTTATTTATAAAGCGCTTAAAAACAGCCAACAGCTGAAACAAAGTGCTGTACATTGCTACAAGCTAAACCACATCCATTAAAAAAATTAAATAAATAAAAAGCTAATGCATGAATAAGGTTAAAAAATAAACAATAAAACCAATTATGTGCAGTGGCAGGTTATCCCACAGTTGAGGACTAACAATAGAAAAGGTCCGGCTCCCTCTGAGCTTCCTCTTAGACCTCGGTACCTCCAGGAAATGTAGTTCAGCTGACCTGAGGGGCCGAGAGGACAAGTAGGGATGAATATGCTCAAACAGGTACGGCAGGGCATCATTCAAACACTTAAAAACAAAAATAAGATTTTTTAAATGAACTCTAAAGTGTACCGGGAGCCAATGGGGGGAGGCCAGAATAGGGGTAACATGCTATCATTTTGGAGTACCTGTTTAAAGATGGGCAGCAGCGTTTTGAACCAGCTGTACATGAGAAAGCAAAGACTGATTCACTCCAACATAGAGTCCGTTACAGTAATCCAGGCGGGATGGTATAAAAAGCATGGATGAACGCTTCCAGGAGTTGTATTGAAAGAAAGAATTTTAATTTTGCCAGCTGCCTTGAGTGAAAAAAACATGATCTAACAACTGCTCTGATCTGACCATCTAATTTAAAATCACGGTCTAACTTAAAAGCCAAATAAGTGACACTTGGTTTAAAATATGCTGTCAGGGGTCCCAAATCAGGAGTACAAGGGTCACAGGAGCGACTCGGTCCAAACAGTATTACCTCAGTTTTCTTATTGTTAAAATTTTAAAGGCTCAGGTCAAGCCAAGCTAGGGGCAGATAGAGCTGACAATCATCAGCATAGAAATGGAAAGGAATTCCATGATTCCTGAGGATGGAGCCTAAAGGCAATAAGTATAAAGAAAGGAGTAGGGGTCCTTATATTGACCCCTGTGGGACCCCACATGATAAAGGAGCTTATGATGATCCAATGTTTGAAATCATCATCTTAAATGTTGCTAAGGACAAAGGCCACTACTGCACCTAATAATCCATCCTCGCCAGATGGACTCAAATTTAAAACATTTTATGATGTAATACATTTGTTTATGCTTGATAAATTTTTTGGTCATTCATAGAGCATAACTGAATATCTTTGTGATATCTGTGCCCGGCCATCTGAATAGGACAACATCACAATCTAACTTCTACAATTTTGTTGTAACCTTTTGTTTTAGTGCACCCCAACCAGCCACCCATTTGAAAGCATTCTACAAACAACAAAGTCCGTAACCTCAAACATGGTTTCGTGCTCAATTTTCTTTTGTCCACAATCATCCAGACTTAAAATATTATAAAATCAAATCGCATTCTTTCCAGACTTTGCATGAACTTTTGATTTAGCGCCTATTTACCAGACGTGTCTTACAAACTCTGTACGTAAAGTCTTACATGCAACGTTCTGGATTAAGATAAATAATTAGATTGTAGAATACCTGAAAGCTCCTATTAAAAGTTACTTTGTAGAACCAAAGAAAAGCTACTAATCTGTTTTTACTTTAAATTCCATCTCCTGCTGTAAAAAAAAAAATGCCATAAGCAAAGTGATCATATATTTACTTTTCTCTTCTCTGACTGGAAACCAGGTCCAAATGCCACCTTCCTCTTTCCCTTCCATTTTCATTATAAAACAGGATATCAAGAAACCCAACGGTGAATACAATATATTTGATGATATTAGATTATGAACACTAAAATCTTTTCTGAAAGGAAATAAGCCGGGAAATTGAGCAGTTCGAAACCTGAGCGTAATGTCTTGCAGAGCACGCCTCCTGAAATAACATCGGACTATCCCCTCGGTTCCAGGCGAATTTTCATGATCTCGTCCGGCTGCTGTGCCCGACTGCGGAGCCGATCAAAGCTGCAAGCTAAACTCCACTTTTAAAAAGAGCCTTGGGGGTCACTCTCCCTCTAAACAAACGACTCTGTGAGACATTAATCTCAATCAGTGTTTATCTAATCATTGGACTGCTGTGATTGTCTGTTAGTCAGGAAAGGGTTCCTGTTAGATCCACTTTTCCAAATGTCAAAAAAAAAAAAGGCTAATCAAGCGCCAAAAGAAGTGCCCTCAGCAATCATTGCCTCTGTTTCCCCTCTCATTCTTTGAAAGCTATGCAGCAGCCGCTTTATTCTGCACAGTTTGATCTCTTCTGTTCTTGTGATCAGTGTGTGCCGATTACTCAAAGCGATACAGGTGGGGTCTGGCATGCTAGGTTAGTCATGGATGGTGAAAGTCTTATATTGCTATACTATGTAGTGCTGCTTGCTATCTGTGATATTGTTGGCCAGGACCCTACTCTATCGCTTTGTAAAGTATAAAGTAGTTTAAAAAAGTTGAATAACATAAAATAACATATTACAATGTTATTTATGTTATTTCCCACGTGAAGAACTCCTGTAAACCTTGCAGTATTGAAACTCAGTGAACAAGGCATCTTAGACAAGCTGAAAAACAAATGGTGGTACGATAAGGGTGAATGTGGAACCAAGGACTCTGGAAGTAAGGTCAGTCGCTGCAGGTCTTTTTATACTGATGGAAAAAAATGCATTTTACCTTCACTGTTCATATGCAGACATGTAGAGCATACATTCTCTCTCTGACACGTTGGCATGAAACACAGTCATGGAGACTAGATTACCTTCACACACCGCAGTTTAGGTTATTTACACCGCAGGGCGCTGATGCATTACTTTAACGCGACATCATTAACTCTCTGTGCAGACACATAAAACTGCAGCATGATTCCACACAGTTTGTATTCACTCCATTAAAATCTGAAAAGTTTTAACGGCAGAACTGAAACCATTATACTGCTATTTCTCATCCGAGCTTTTATTGAAATTTGGTTTACTGTTGGTCTTATTCATTTGTATGAGGATTTATTGGTGAACCCTTTGCCAAAGTAAGAAACAAAACTTGGGATGCTGTGCAGAATGTTCCGAAATTGAGATTTTCCAGACAATTAAAACCAAATATTTAACACATAAAATGAATTAACTTCTGTTTTTTTTTAAAGTGCTAGCAACACGTTCCATAAAGGGAGGGACGGGTAACACTTCAACCCTGTGGTGGTTTTGGTGGGCCATATACCGTAGGTGGTTGCCCAGGGCGGCATTAGAAATGGGGCACGCTATTATGACAAATATTTGGCCTGGTTTTGAAGCCCACATGAAGTTTGAAGTCTAGTTACTGACTTTAGCAGAAAATAGGGGACCTCTGACCCAATTACTGTAACCATGTTATAATCCCACTTAAAGCTGACTTTGAGATATTAAGTAGTAAGGAAAATCCATGACTGTACTTATTGCACAAGGGACATCCAATTACAGCACCATGTTGGAATTCACTGAACTTCACAGAGCAACCCATCCATTCCCGAAGGTTTGTGGAAACAGTCTGGATGCCGAGATGTTGGATAAAAGTAGTTCTGCAATGCAGCCGCATGTGTATGTGCATGCATTAAGCTGCCTCTGGTATTTATAAATTGAATAAGAAGAGGGGTGGCAGCTTCTTTAAGGTCTCTTGTCACCTCAATAAAATACAGTTTATGTGTAAAGAAGTTAAACCCAGGTTAAATACCTTAGTGTAATATACTTACGTCTCTCATCTGTTCAGTATGATTAAAAGCTGCAACTCTATTTTTCAACCTCCTGTTCCCCGTTTTATGGTTACGTGTTGCTAGTTGACGCTAGAATGACTTAACGTCATCTTTAAACTTTTTTCAACAACCTTTATGGTTTTGTTATTTGAAAAGAAAAAAAAGGATAAATGCTCTTTTTTTAGCATTTTATACAGCTGCCCAACTTTTCCAAACACAAAAAAAAACATTGCTGCCCTGACTAATCCAAACTGACCCTTAAATAACAAGTAAGCAGTAAAGTGGTATTTAACGGTCACAATATGACGGGGTAATAAACAATTTTTAGACATTTTCAATCATTGTAAAAAGCTAATTTGCATACAAGCAGTCCATATTTTACAAGATAAGAGCAGATTTAACTGGTTTTGGATCTCCCGTCGGGTTTTAATGCAAATGGTAAAACTTGCAGAAATGAATTTCAATATTACTGTTTGGCTTTTAATAGCAGCAAAATGGTTCAGTTCCCCTTTTTTACAGCTTGCTACTCTGACTGTCCAGTTGCAGTGTTGTCAAGGTTGAGTTCAGCAGCTATGGTAGTAAATTGAAGCTAATCTGTAGACCTGTACGACCACGACCGCCTTCCTCTATGTGTGGCCTTGTAAAGAGACCATAAAGCAGGATAGTTGACAAGTCTCTCTGCATTCACCTTCTCAGGGCTTTAGAGTTAAATAGGAGGAGGAGGAGGTACATACATTTACTGTCTTAGATTAATCAGATGTACTTCAGGAAGTTTATACGCACATTTAGCCCCCTCCTCAAAGTAATTGTTAGCGGAAGAGTAGCAGTGTACATATGTAGGTTTTGTGCTTGTGTGGTGTAAGTGGATTTAGCCTCCCTGTGCCAGTTTAAAACCCCTTAATGGTGGTCTGTACCTCCCCCAGGACAAGACAAGTGCATTGAGCCTGAGCAACGTGGCAGGGGTCTTCTATATTCTGGTCGGAGGGCTCGGCTTGGCTATGACCGTGGCTTTGATAGAGTTCTGCTATAAGTCACGGCAAGAAACAAAAAAACTCAAGCTGGCAAAGAACGCTCAAAACTTTAAGCCAGCCCCTCCAGCAAATGCCCAGAACTTTGCCACGTACCGTGAAGGCTACAACGTCTACGGGACGGAGAGCGTGAAAATCTAAGAAAGGTAGGTTTTCCGTTGCGTCTCACATTGGCATTTCGTCACAGTCCAACTATCAACGGCAGTGGGTTTTTATGTGATGGCTCACCAGACAGTAAAGAATGAAAATCTGGAAGTGCATCCCCCAGATCTGGACGGTACAGTTTCTGCTCGTTCCTCTTTGTTAGAAAAGCTCGGGTTCTGTCAGAGTGCGTGGAGAGCGCTTAGGAACATCAGGTTCTACGTGTTACAGAAACCTATTTTTCACCAGGCAGAACATAAGTCACAATAGTTGAATGTTTTAAAATCACCCTGTTTAAGGGGGACTACTAACCCTGACCCTGTCTAAGTCATAAAACCTAATCATGCCACCCACTGAAACTTGAGCCCATGTTCTGAGGCAGAAGATCTGGATCTATCATATGGAGCGAATGGCTACACTTGTTTCCTCAGATGTCGCCATGCTCACAAAATATTACACATCAACTGGTTGTCCTTCACTATTCGTGGCAAATCACTCAAACCTTTTCCTAACATGGTGACCTGACCGTGGTTTACATAGTGACACTTCTATATTAAACAAGTCTGATTTTTCATGTATCCAAGAAGAGAAGATCCTGGCTTGTATGGAAATAACACAAGTTCCATCCTCCCATAACTCTGCCAATAATATTTCTCATTTATTAAAAAATTGCTGATGCAAATAATGGTAAAAATAAGATGTAAATTTTAAAAACTGTACAAATTTGGCATTTTGTATGTTCGTGAAAAAATAGACTACATGCATATGGAAACCGGTGCAAAGAACAGCAGGACTGTAAACAATATTGTTGGGAACGGAGACTGTTATACAGCCCGGCAGCCTGTCAGCAAAGGGGCTCTGCTGTGCAGAGCAATGTTATTGTTGCTGGAGTTCTTCTGCATGCTGTTTGGAAAGAAAAAGAAAAGCGCATTTGTGCTTTTTTTGTTGCCCTCTAAACTGTATACAGCTCATGAAGTGGAAATCCAGATTAAAATCCTGGTGAATCCTTATATAAGAAATATACTCATAAAAACTGATAAATGGCTCGTTTTGTTTCAACAAAAGCACAATGTAATGAAAGAAATTTATATATATATATATATATATATATATATATATATATATATATATATATATATATATATATATATATATATATATAATATTAGATGATAAAACAAGGAATAAATCTGACGAGTTTTCCATTTTCTTTTTTTCCCCTGATGTCCAGACTTAGAAAATGATCAAATCAGATTCCCTACTTTACAAGTTTTTTTTTTTTAAGGACTGCATAGGAAGCCACGTTTGTGAGGTTCAAATTAAATATTCTCTACCTTGTCTGTTTGAAATGGCCCCTCTCCTCAACCTTTAATTTAAACATGTTTTCGGCTGAGCTGATTTTATTGTCGGGGCGAGGCTTTGTTGACTGCTCTCCGCTCTCTTCCACAGGCTCCAGCAGTGCTTCGACTGCCACACACCTACTTTGCCTGGCAGTATTGTCTCAAAATACGTACATTTGCTTTGTTTAGTATATCCACAACAGCTCATACGACCACCGTCAGTTACAATATTGATATTAATACAGACGATATTTGTTGAATTAACTCCTCCACCACCATCAGGCAGCCGATAACTGCTGGTGCTGAACTTGAAATGAAATTTATTTGAACATGAACATGATACAAATATAAAAATAAAATAGTGCACAGTAACAAGAAGTGCATAAGAAAGAAGAGAAAATACAGATTTTTTGTTTCAGTTAACATATCATGCTCAAAATGGGGTAGGAAGAAGTGAGAACTTATAAACTCCTACCCCTAAACACTTGAGACTTTAGAGTCCTACTGTCATAAAAAAAAAATCAAAATCAAAGTGGCAGTTAGAAGTAACAGTTACTAATATTTCCCTATACATTTTCCCATTTTATGCTGGTTTATCTTTCTAAACCCTTACACAAGTTATTATCTTCAATACACACCTTATTGCCTTCTGTCCCCATGTGTGTATCTATTGAAAATTACCTCTTTGTACCTTCTTTTGAATTGTGTTAAACTATTGCTTTGTTTTAAATCTTCATGTAACTTATTCCATAACTTTACACCTTTAATTGAAATACAGAAGCTTTTCCTTGTTGTTCTAAAATTGCGGATCTTGAAGTTTGAGTGACCCCTTAAGTTATACCCCCCTTCTCTTTCAGAAAACGTGCTCTGTATGTGCTCAGGTAACAACTTTTTTGATACCTTGAACATAAATTGAGCCATTTTAAATTCTACAAGCTCGTCAAATTTGAGAATTCTGGATATTATGAAGAGCGGGTTTGTATGCTCATAATAACCGACATTATGGATGATTCTAATGGCTCGTTTCTGTAGGACGGTTACCGGATGTAAAGAGCTCTTGTAATTAACTCCCCACACTTCACAGCAATATGATAAATATGGTAAAATCAGAGAGTTATATAGAGTATGAAGTGATTTAGCATTCAATACATGTCTAGCTCTGGCCAATATGGATATACTTCTACTGAGTTTACTCTGTAAATGTTGAATATGAGGTTTCCAACTGATTTTGTCATCTATTATTAAACCGAGGAACTTATTAGCAAAAACCCTTTCTAGAGTTACGTCCTCTATTTGAACTTGAATTTCAATATTTTTATAACAGTTCCCAAAAACCATGAATTTCGTCTTTTCCAAATTTAGGGATAATTTGTTATGGTCAAACCATATCTTTAACTTACTAATCTCTGAAGTGACTGTTGAGAGAAGATGCTCTAAATTATCTCCTGAGGCTAGAATATTTGTGTCATCAGCGAATAAGATAAATTTTAATATATTGGACACTTTACTGATATCATTTATATAAAGATTAAATAAAACTGGTCCCAATACTGATCTGCTTGCTTATCTGTTTTTGCAGGTGATTCTTAAATCCCACCGGTGCATAAAGGATAGAAAGAGCCACTCCGACACGTGACCCATGACCCCGACGGACCCCCCACTCCCCCCCCACCCCACGCCAAGGTCGGCGCCCTGGAAGTGGCGCCTTCCTTGTCATCAGCTTGGACACAAGCCAATAAGTCAACAAGTGCTCATTTGGGGGTTATGAACTGTCACACTAACAGAGGGCAATGACACAGCTGGACTTCTGTTCGTGGAAACGCGGGAATTGCCTCTTGTAGTGCCTTAAGGAGCATTTAGGCGTCACGGCGGTGAAGATAAATTTGAATTCACTTGAAAATAAAAGAACAAAAGTTGCAGCACCTGGATAAGAACTGACTTCGTGTGACGTGTAGACGGGCGGTTGTAATTTACTGTTTTATATTGTGAAGACGACGAGGAGAAAAAAAAAAAAAAGAAAAAAAAAAAAAAGAAGCCATGGTTTGACAAAGAAATCCCTGAGGTACTTAAGTCCTTTAAATCCTTTAAAGACATATTTTTGTGGTGAAACCTTAAGTAGGCTAAATGTTATGTTTAGTGAGGTAAAGTCCTTTTCTTGTGTTAATATAAGGATATTTTCAGTGTCAAGAACATTTAGGACAAGCATCGGTAACGATAATAAGGTTAAGGGTCAGTTGACCCGGCGGCATCTCATTCCGGTTCGTACTCCAGTTTCCACGCGTCACGCTTGTGTACATCTGAAACGGCTGAAATGGTGTTCTGTTCATAGCCTGCCGGACATCCAGCCCTACTCTGTATTTACTTGGATGCTTGTTTTAAATCAGTTACATCATTTGTTTAAAACTGCCACTTCTTTGGGGGGTGTTGGGGTGGGGGGGACATTTCTATCAAAGAGGTCTGCTTCTTTTCACTTAGTGCCATATTACTGAAATAATTCCCCCAATGTTTTAGATGCAACGACACAGACCACGTTTTATTTACCAGAAGATTAAAGATTTTAAAAGGAGCTCATGGTTTACACTTTGTACACACTTGAGCGCCGTCCTCGTTTTAAGTGCAGTTTCATCAAGCGGTTTTGATAAATGGTAATGTGCCGTAGCTTCCTTGGTTGTGGCGAGCTTTCTGTGTCTATGCATTTAGCAGAGGGTGAGCTGTACGTCGGAGAGAGGGTTTAACGGATCACGACATTTTTACGACTAAACTTTCTACGACCTGTGGGGAGAGGCTGACGTTAGAAACCATTTGCGCCTACACTCGTTTGGTATATCTCTCTCTCTCTCTCTCTCTCTCTCTCATCCTATTCATAAAGTGCATGTGAATTGGGCGGGTAGTTTATTAAAACAGCAACTTCAAATTGACAAAGGTTTAGTCGGCTCTAAAACAATCTTTTTTTTTTTTTTTTTTTTTTTTTTTACCCCAGTTTGGTTTTAGAGGGGGTGTTTTTTGGGGGGGTTATTTTATTGGATACCTCAACTGCGAGAGTTGCATGTATGGACACAATAAACCTCTGTGTAGAGGTCCTGTACAAAGGATTTTATTACATTTCCTTAATAAAAGAAGATTTATATTCAGCTTTGAGATTTTGTTTTCTTCAATATCCACTCATTAAAAACTACAAATCTGGATGTTTGCCTTTACAAGTCCTGAGAACTTTATTTTTCACTTCAATAAAGCCTGTTGTAAAATGTATTTGCAGATAACTGAGGTCCACAGATTGCTCTAAAGACAAATGGAAAGTTTCACAAAGCAGAGTGAGAGCACCTCCTCCTCCAGCATGAATTTATTAATTTTGGGCTTTCAATGATTGATTTAAAACTGCTCTGTCTCCAGTGTTGAAATATCTTTCCAAAGTTACAATTTGGGTGCCATGATTGCATTTAAATTGGATTTCCTGTAGTCTGTAGGTCAAAATGATTAATCCAACCTCAAATATACAAATACACGTCAACTAATGTTGGATTGAATGTTAACTAACGAACCACATGTCTAACATGTGCTACTTTTCCCCATCAACAAGGTGCTGGCACTAGTCTGACTGGATATTTGCTCGTTCTTCTTTAGTCATTAATCATTAATGACGGCTTACTGTCCATCATTAATGTGGCTTTTAGGTATAGTTCACAAATTTACTAGGTTGAGACTTTTCACAAACTCCAACCCATTCTGACCATTCTATAATTTTCTACTTGGAACATCCAGTTACGTCCAACGTTTTACTATCTAACCCAAGTTGAAGCCCTCGGGTTAAGGGACTTGATTGTGATGTTGAAGAACCAGGAACAAAACATGACCCTGTTTGAGCAATCGGGACACAATGCCAAGAGGTTGTGTCTCTAAGCAGGTGGTCAGCAGCACCAGAGGTGACTGCTCTCTCACCATTCCCTTTCACTCTTTACACCTCAGACGTCCAGTACAACACAGACACCTGTCATCTGCAGAAACACTCAGATGACTCTGCAGTCAATGGATACAGAGATGGACAGGAAGCTGAGTACAGGGAGCTGGTGGACTGCTTTGTGGAAACAATAATCTCTTTCTGAATTTGGACAAAACAAAGAGGATGGTGTTCACCTAGATAAACTGGACTGGAGACATGACTGTGAAGCCGTCTACAAGGGACAGAGCAGACTGTACTTCCTGAGGAAGCTTAGGTCCTTCAGGGTTTGCAGCAAAATGCTGCAGATCTTCTATAAGTCTGTCATGGAGAGTTTGATCACCTCTGCCATCATCTGCTCAAAGAAGCAGCTTAAAGAAGCTCAATAAGCTTAGAAAGAATGTCAGCTCTGTTCTGGAGACTCATCTAGAACCTCTGGAGATTACTTAGCAAAGGATTCTTCATAAAATGAACATTATGGACAACCCTGAGCATCCTCTTCATCAGACTGTCATACAACAACAGATGGTCTTCAGTCAGAGGCCTCTCCAGATCCGCTGTAAGACAGACCGCTATAGGAGATCCTTCCTGCCTGCAGCCATCACCACCCACAATAACTTGTTGAAGAAACTCCTATAACAAGAGTTAGACCAGCCTTTAATTTCCCTTTGGGATTAATAAAGTCTTTCTGAATTGGACAAATCTCAGCAAGGCTTTAAAACTGAAGCACAGTGGTGGCAGCATCATGCTGAGGGCCCGTTTTACCGACTGGGTTGGAACAATGAAGCTGAACTACTTCATGTGAAATTAGCAGCTAGATTGTGTTAATCTTTTGGCACATCCTCAACCTACACCTTGATAAAAGAAACTTGTGAACCATGTTTAAAAACAAGGTGAGCAGCAGGAAACCAACTTATAAAAGGAAAACTGCATGTTGCAGTGACGCTTGTTGATGACTATATAAAGTGGGTGGCCCGGGAAGTTTGCTGAGGGACATCAACCAAATATTATTAGGGCCCACTAAGACATTAGTTTTTCCCCCTTTCAAATCATTATGGGAAAATGGTAAACTAGAATAGGATAATTTGAGGAAATACAAAAAATCTAATCTAAACCAGATTTTGGGAAAAGAAAAGTAAAAAAGTATTTGCCACTTTATGAATCAACTGCGCTTAATCAATATTTTATGCAAAGCAGTTTAATTTCACTACCCTAAAAGTCATACCCAGGCCAGTCAAGAAGTCCCTTAACACAGAACCTGACTCACAATAAGAAGCAGGCTATAACGCGTGCAGTCAAGAAAACCTCTGATGAATTCAAACTAGTGCAACAAATTCATGTTAAAAAACCCAAAATATTAAAAAAAGTAGATAAAACATGCCAAAAGGCCCAAACTTCATACCATTTATTGCCCATTATCACACTTCTCACCAGAACCTTTCATTCATACAGAGGAAGAAATAAATAAAAAAGATCGACACAATGTTAAAGTGACACTAAGAAAACTATTTATTGAGTTTCTTTTTTTTTTTTTTCTTAAAAAACAAAACATACACTCATTGAGTACAGCAGATAAAATCTCCAAAGGTCATTTTTGAAACAGTTGCATTTGGAGCACAGAGCGTCAGAAATCTTCTTTTACAATCCTACATCTGAATAAAGTGGAACCGACATTTTTTTTTTTTTGTTTGTTTGTTTTATAAATTATGTAAAACCTGATTAACACAAATTCACAGAAGAACTTGTTTGGGACATGGAAACAAATGAAATATCATGATGCGAAATTCATGTTACACTTTTTATTATTGTACACAATATACAAACTGGTCCTAGGTATTATTTAATTACATATGCTTGCTGTTCTATTTGGATTAAAAGGAGGAGATAAATAAATAAAAAAAGGATCTAAGTATCTCAAAAGAATATGAGGTAAGTATGGAAAAGCAGGTTATATCCAATAAAACAAGCAGAAAGCAAGGCCCGACAAAGTACAAAACAGGGGAGAAAAAAAAAACATTTTCAAAGAGGAGGTTATTGTATCCATGACAATTTGGTACCAAAAGATCATTTCAAACAATAACCACATTTCTGGTAAGAGTAACACTGTGATTACAGCAGCACCGTGTGCCCATACTGAACTATTTTATATATTTATATAAAAAAGGGAGGGTCAAATATATTTATTCAGCTGGTTTACTGTCCAAAAAAAGAGGAAAAATAATATAATTGATGTGTAAATTAACCACAGCTAACAACAGCTGGAAAAAAGAGGAAAACACAATTGGGAATCAGAATGAAAGCCAACAGGGTGGTACAGATGGAGGTGCGGATGTCTTGCAGATAAAAGCACAGCTTATCCATTTCTGCTGCGGCACAGAGAAAAGAGGGGGAAGAAAAAAATAAAAAAAATACTTCAGGCAACTCCAAGACGGCTGATTTAGAGGTGATGGAAAAAAAAAAAGAAGCTGAGCGGGTTTCTTACCTTCACTGATTAGTGCACATTATCTGTGCTTGTCAGACGATTTATGAGTGCGACCGTTAAGGGAAACCGAATTATCTTAAGGACGTGGGACTGCTGAATCGCTGATTGTCAAAAAAAAAAAAAACTTACTCAGTCAATGTCCAGAGAAGACGCTCGGTTAGGATCCAGAACGGTTCCTTTTTTTATTTAAATCTAAGAAAATGTAATTACTGTGCACGGCGATGTAGAACCCCTAAAAGTTTATCTTCTGTAAAAACAAAAAAAACAGTCAAAAATACAGATTTATGTCAAGAGCGTGGGCAAATAACTGCTATAAAGAGCAAACGTCCTTCCCCCTGTGGAGGGATCCGGTGCGAGAGGATCACAGAGCACACGGGAAGTTCGACTCAGCATTATTTCACAGGCTGGAAACGGACCAAAGTTTGATCTTCTCAAATGGACACTTCAAATGGTTTAAAAGCAAGTTCTTGTTCCTCGCCGTCCACACGGCGACAAACTTGTTGGACCTGAGTCTTAGGAACACGGCCGAGTAAAAACACAATAAATAATCTTGTAACGGGAGCAGGGAGGGAAAAAAAAACAACAACCGTGGGATTAACGACTCAAGCGAACTCAGGACACGGATACGTCGACGCGCACAGCACACGGAGCGGAGGGCAAAACTATGGCTGCGCAGCTTTGGGATGCAGGAGTAAAGAAAAGCATCCAGCTGAGACTAGACTCGTCAAACATAAACAAGTAAACCAAAAAAAAAGTGATTACTGGTACGATTTTCAAGTCCTTCTTTAAGGATATTGCTTTTTTTCTTCCTTCCCTGCAGCGCTGTCCCTCTTCTCCTTCTTCTCAGACTTTTCTTTGTCATGTCTGGACTCCTGTAGGACAGCAAGAGAAAAGATTAGAAAAAAAAAAAAAAAGATTACACTACCGCCGAGAAAATGCTTTTTTTGTGTCATGACAAACTTCATGGTTTTAAACTCAGATTTTATGCTGCAGATCAAAATTCCCTTTTTTGTAGTGTGCAATTATAGTCAGCCCCCTTTACTCTGACACCCCTAAATACCACCCAGTGCCACCAATTGCCTTCAAAAGTCGCCTAACTAGTAATTTAATCTCAGCATAATCCAGCTGTTTCTGTGAAGGCCCGCATAAGGGACAAACGGGGAAACCCATTGACCCCCACGGCGATGGCAGCATCATGCTGAGGGGGGACAGAGAAGCTGACGAAATGATGAAAGCAGTTTCATACGGGGGGAAAAAAAACTAAAAACAGCTTTTCAGAAACTAGAACAGGTTTGAGGCTGTGGGGCAGATGTTCACCTTCCTGCAGGGAGACTAAATATACAGCGAGAGCTATGATGATAAGGCTTAGGTGAAATCTAGGTGGGAGGAGGTTATAATAAGCAAAAGCACACTTTACAAATGTAAAAATATCAATGAAACCCAAGTGTTTTCCTTTCTCTTCACATTTGTACATGAAATCACAGTGAAATCCAGCGAACTCTGCATTTGTAGTGTAAAAATAACTGAAAGGGTGCGACCAGTTTTGCGTGCAAATCAAATGTGCCGATTGTTTTAATAATGGCTTGGAGCAGGGATGGGCAACTGGCGGCCCGGGGACCGCACACGGCCCTCGTCATCACTCAGTGCGGCTCGCAAATAGATCAATAATAATTTAATAATAATGAAAAAAAAATTTATAGAGGGCGCACCCAAACAATACGGGCCGCTTTGCAACAGCGAGGAAGAAAGTCAAGGGCCCTGGCCACTAGCAGTGGCATAAAGGGAAAACTTGACCGAGAAAGTCAAATTTTTCAGACAAAATGGGAAGAAGTACGGACATGGGAATTTTTTTTTTTTGCGTTCCCTCGCGACGATTTTTGCGTTCCCTAGAGGTACGGCTGATTTATTTGTTGTGGTCTCTTGTCATTCACACACAACAATAAACCGTGAGAACCGATGTGAGTTTTGAAACTGCAAAGCTTTGTTTTAAGCAGAAGATCAAACGTGCAGCACCGCGTTCACAGACCAGTGTGATGCATCCGTGAGCGTCAGAAAGTTATGGTGCATTCAGGAGCATGGGACATTAGATTTTCAGAATAAAAAGCTAACAGATGTGCATAATCAAAAAATAACCAATACAATTATAGAGCATTCAGTATTGTAAGAAAGCCCACACAGTTTCTGGATAGACACGTTATTGTTTGAGTTAAGTTTTGTTCCGTTTTATGCCTCTTTCCTTGTAAATTTGAAATGTCCCATGTTCCTGAATGCATCGATATGGAGGAGTTTAAATTCCTTTTTTGCAATTTTTTTTAAAGCACACGGTTTGTCTTTTGCTCAAGAACATATTAAAATGCATTTATATGCAGAAAATAGTTATATGTTGGTGCAGTAAATATATAAATTCATCTAAAATTTGTTCTTATTGAGAATAATTTGTAGTGTCTTTCATATCCAATTATTTGAAGTGCGTGGTCATGTGGCCCTCCAATGGTCGTGCTGAAAAAAATTTGGCCCTCTTTATCATGGAAGTTGCCCATCCCTGGCTTAGAGAAATGCTCGTTGAGGCGTGTTTCGCGTGGACTCTACGGGTAAAGAAGGAGCGCCGCCACGCTAACGAGGAGCTCACCTTCTTGCCTCCGGAGGAAGTCCGCTCGGGTTTCACAGACTCGGCCTTCTCCTTGCTCGACGATTTGGATCTTTTGCTCTTCTCTTTTTCCGGCGACAGAGGAGAGTCACAGGAAGGGCTTGTGCTCTGGCTGTTTTTGGAGGAATCTGGGAAGAAAGCGGTCCCGCCGTCACGTTCGCGTTTGGAGAGTTATGCGCAGGCTTAAGCGGCTCCTTTTGTCGGGGCACAGAGAGCACTTACTGGTGCCGTTCTCGTCCTTCCTCCGTTTGGATTCTTGGCTCGTCTCGCGGTCGTTGACGGTGTGATCCTGAAAGAGAGTCGATAACGTCCGCGGGTCAGCGTTCATCAATACAAAACTTCCACATATAAAAAAGAC
Source organism: Fundulus heteroclitus (assembly GCF_011125445.2). NCBI lineage: Eukaryota > Metazoa > Chordata > Actinopteri > Cyprinodontiformes > Fundulidae > Fundulus > Fundulus heteroclitus. The sequence continues at coordinate 26,033,515 of NC_046371.1, forward strand.
ATTCACAAATAAGTGGAGGAAATCACCAAGCTTAGCTCTGGCATTACTTAAGGTTTAACGCATTGGTGAGCAGAACAATTGTTAAGGCCCTTAGTATTTAAAATGGACATGTGTGCTTTAGATGGCTGATGTTTTTGTTTTTTAAGATTTACTCCCTAAAAAAAATAAAAAAAAAATTCTAAGTAAAATGCTTTTGTGGTTTGAACATCTTTTGCCACCGGGTGCAAAATAAGCTGCAACCAAGTTACAGTCATTGTCACCTGAAAATGAGTCAAATTTTCTTCAAATTAGTGTATTAGTCCTTGATTTTAGCAGGTAAATTAGATTATCTGCCAACAGAATAAGCATTTTGACCCCTAAAATAAGATAATTATTTTATTCTGTACTTGAAATAAGACGACGGAGATGAGTCGTTCCTATTTTAAGTGCTAAAACATCATTCCATTGGCAGATCATTGAAGCTTGCATGCTCAAATCAAGGACAAATCCACTCATTTCAAGATCATTTTTCATATTTTTAGTTCCCTTTTTGCAGAGCATAACAAATGTAATGTTGTCATTTCTCTAAATAATTCATCCCTAACTCACAAACTGGGACAAAATGCCACGTAAAACCCCCCCAAACTGCTGGCCATCGTATTTTAAATGGAACTCACTCGTTTCCTTTCTTTCCGATCCTTTTCCTCCTTCTTCTCTTTGGATCGGCCTTGCATGTTCTCTGTGTCTTTCTTCTCCGCTTCCCTCTCTCTGCTCTTGGACCGGGCAACTGAATTAAAGTTGATGTGGTGCTGCTGGAAACAAGCCCACATGAACAGAACACAAACAAGTTGAAGCCGTATTCTACTTGCCAAGACGATTTCATGAACTTGCATCAATCTAAAAGGAGGCTGGTGTCATTTACTGGCCAGGCAGCGTGTTCGGACACCTTTTTCCCTCCAATCCCATTTAGTCAAACTATTACATAAAGTCACTCAGGCTGCGAGGAACGTTTGAGATTAAAAGTAGCTTATTATCCAACTCGAAACGGTCTAAAACCTGCTGCTGGGCTCATTACCAGCTGCGTTGCTCGTCTTCCTCTCAGGGTTTGTACTGATCTGGACGCATCGCTGCTCACCTTCAAAATCCTAAACAGCCTGATGCCTAAATACCTCCTCTGCCTTCATTAGATGCTCCGGTTTGTTGGACAGTTCTAGAGACTGAACCCAATCACCAAAGGTATCTCCAATCAAACTCAGTGGTCACTGGCTTAACCAAACACATCTCACTCTATAGGGGGACGGTGAAAATAACGCTGACAGTAGGCTGTGCTTTCACAAAGTTCCCCTGACTAAAAACGACGCGGAGCTAAACAGATCTTCGTAAATACTGGAGGAAGAGCGGCAATAACCCTGATGCTAAGAGGAAAAGGCCGCCCAAGCTGCTGAACACGGCTGTAGATCTGAGTTTTGTACCGTTGCAGCCACACGAGTCGCAGATACGGACACGAGTCGCCCCTAAAACGCGACTCGGACCGACTCGACGCTTTGACTGGACACAATCTGACTTGACGTGTACTTCACACATTGGGATGAAGAAGAAAAAGGCACAAAAACGGCATACAACAAATAGCTTAGCTGTTAGAGTTAAAAAATAATAGCTGAACACCTTGTGGCCTGTGAACCTGTACAGGGGTGACTTCCTGTCAGCTGTGAATTCAACCAATTTATAAAACAATGAAAGATCTTCAGGAATACCAACTGAGCCCCTTGTTGGGGGATTATCAAGCCTGAGGGAGTCCTAAACAGTCTTTAAGGGCTCACTGCGACAGAATTCGGTCCTTTTGTAGGTACCGACTGAATGCCGTTGGTACCATCAGGTACCGATTCACGCCAAATCAAACGGCACCATGTTTCAGTACCTAAACGCATCACTGCACTGCAAAAACAGAACTAAAGTAAAAAAATGTCTTGAAATGAGGGTATTTGTCTTTGATTGGAGCAGGTAAATAAGATTATCTGCCAATGGAAAGAGTCATTTTACCCCTCAAATAAGATAATTAGATATAATGCACTTGAAATAAGTTGATGGACATGAGTTCTTCCTATTTTAAGTGCAAAAATCTTATGCCATTGGCAGATTATCTTATTTACCTACTCAAATAAAGTACAAATATACTCATTTCAAGAAAAGTTTAACTTATTTTTAGTTAAGTTTAGTCTGTTTTTGCGGTGTGTGACACTGAGGGAGTAGGAAAGTGGGTGATTTTCCATGCCGAGCATGAACACAGCATTTTACGCACTAGAGCGTGATGACGTCAGTAGCCGCTGGTCCAGCATGGCTGGTAGAAAAATGCGCAGTAGATTACATTGCTGCAAAATGTGCGAGGCAACAGACAAGACCGGCTGCGGGAAAACTTCTAATCTGAGGAAACACCACGTCACTGCCGCCAATTTAGTGAATGTCTCGTTATATTTAGCAACTTGGTACATCCATCCAGCGACCTTCTGTCATAAAAGTGACTCGCGGTAAAATCTAGAGACTTTCTTCTCTTATTGGTGAGTTCCACTGAAAGTAACAATCGTTCTGGAGTTATTGTCTATGGAGAGCCAAACACTTCTACACGCTTCTCCAAGCACCGTCTCCCAGACAGACGGACGGCTGCCTCGTCCTGAAACCCACCTGTAGTCAGAGGGGAGAGTCTCTCTGTTCCCTCACTGTAAATGTGTCGCTGATTTACAAAAGCAGGATAAAACATGTTTTTAGTATAATTCTTTTCTTCTCTGAACCGTTGCACTAAAACAATCCCCTGAATGTTATTAGAGGCTCAGAGTGAACGAGGTGAATACGGGATTAAAGCTGTGTGTGCATAACTGTTGTTTTGGTAAAACTTTATTTTATTAAGACATAGCCTTATTTATTCTTGAGGCAATGTCTTAAAATCCAGAAATTATTTAATAAGATACATTTATAGGTCCAAGCTAGTTTTTATTTGGGAAGTAAATAAGTTAAATTGAAAAAAGTTGAGATTTTATTGATAAACACATTTATTCCTGCATAAACACACAAAAGCACTGAAAATAGGTACCGTTAAGTACCGATATCAATTCCCAGGAACCGGCTATCGGTACCGTATCAGTTTAAATATGAAAGGTACTCATCCCCAATTATCAGTTTCCAGCTGCAGCTCTGTTCCCAGACCAAAAATAAACTAATTATCACACTTCTAAATACATTTATCAGCATTTTTTGTTTTCATACAAAGCGCTAAACAACAATATAGTGGCTCCAGCCACTAAAGCTTGTTGCCTATACAATTAAAACGGAGGAAGTGGACAGATCTGCTCAGTTCACACACACGTTTACTATAGGAATATATATTTAGAAGATATTCTACTTCCCAGCTCATAAGCTCAGCAGAGCCTCTGTCCCAGTAAAGCCGTCAGTCTTGCTCAGAGGGCGACTGTGCTGCTTTGCTTTGGCCCTTCTTAGTAATCAAACATGCATTTCATCCAAATTCTTACCAATAATTCAAATAGCAACATAGACTGCAGCTAACAGATATTCTGAAGTTTCTTTTTTCACAAAAGCATCAACGAATAAATTTAAAGTCGGCCAAGTACAATTTTCATCTACCCAAAAAAAGGTTTAAAAAAATAATAAAACAACTGGACTTCTATCCTGAAGCTGAAGACGTTTCGCTTCCCATCCAGGAAGCTTGTCAAGCGAAATGTCTTCAGCATCAGAATTGTTTTACTTTAAACCTTTTTTTTGTTTTGGATTGATCTTGACCCGGATGCCTGAGAATCTTGACCAACAATTTTCATCTACAAAAGCGAACAATCCAAATTAGGTACCGATGAATTCAAACAAATGTAAACCAGGCATCTTAAGCTCTGGTGTTTGCCTTAAAAAGCAACCGTCTTACATCTTCATGGAAAATGTACAAAAAACAAAAGAAAGGAAATCAAACAAAACAAACCAAGATATTTAGTGATAGTTATAAAATGTTTTCTTTTTCACTGAATTTTTAAACATGAATAACAAAACCAGACATTCAAGCAAGAAAACCCATGCTTAATCAGAGCCAGACCAGGTATAAACAGATCTGGCCTCAGGACTAATAATAATAATAATAATAATAATAATCATCTCCCTTCTAATAGCAAAACTAAGAAAATACGTCAACAGTTGCCATCAACAGCCTGTGATTAAGGTGACATTTCCTTTATTATTCTATAACATATTCTCATGTGTTAAATAACCATCCTCTTGTTACAATTGCTTTGTCTGTCCAAGGAATATGTTGTTTTCCTTTAGGATCAGACAGAAAAATGTCAACGCCGTCTCTTTAAACCCATCAGAAGCAGACACCTTTTGCAGGGAAAAAGATATTGGAGGACTCAATAGAACGCGCAGATAAAAAAAGAAATCCCAGGCTTTCACCTGTTAAAAACAAGGCAGGTGTATGCATCCGGCTAAAGGCAGCGTCTCGGAGCAGAACTCTGACTAAAGGTAGATTATACAGGCTATAATAAGGTTTATGCTAAAGCTGGTTGCGCTGGTGATAACCCCGCGACAAAGACAACGGTTGTGACGCGTGTCTATTTTCCTCTTTCCTCTCTTATTCAGCTGAGCTTCCATCGCTCTGTGACCTTTGGCGTTTTGGCCGGCGTGAGCGTCCGCTGCCGTGAGGCTCTATCCAACCGGCTAAGCATTACATTAGCACAGAAAATACTCCAGAAAGTGCGATATGAACCACACATCCGCCATATATTGTGCAGCCTTAGTTTATGCCGTCTGATCTTGATCTCTGGGTTTTACTTTTTTTGTTTTTTTCTATTTCCTTTCTCCTCTTTCATTAAATGAAGCAACTTTTCAAGCTACTGAAACTTGGCTCTCTTAGATGTAGCTTCTCCAGTTGCAGCGCAAAGTGCGACTGCTTATTCATGATCTGGTGCTAATTTGGCAACAATTTTCAATGAATTTTACTTTGATATTATCTGAACAAAACAAAGTAGGCCACACTTTTAAAATGGAGGGGGGGGGGGGGGGGGCAGGCCCTTCTACCACTGAGCTATATAATACACTGGAGTGCTAATCACCGCCTGTTTGAACAAGTCGCTTTGAAGCCACCAGCCGCCATATTGGTACTCCCTATTTCCCCCCAGTAACTAGGGAATATGTGTGCTACAGCATCGAATAACGAGGATTTTATCATGTTCAGGGGGGGCTTAAGACTTTTAAAATGTCAAATGCCATATACTTTTATGTTATGTTCTAAAAATATCAAGTACTGAGAAAGTCATGTGCTGAAATATTTTGCATTTTATTCATTTAAATATATATGTTTAACATTTATAAATATATAAATAACAATATACAAAAACATTTATTTACATATGTGTATACATATATATACATAAATACATATACACATACTTATATATACATATGTATATATTTAATATGAATAACATGTAAAATATTTCAGCACCTAATTTCCTAGTAGTTGATAGTGTTAGTACATCCACTGACTGTAGAATTACCTGTGAAACGTTTTCACTGAGCCAGAAAACTGCTTGTTGTTGCAACCAAATCCTATGGGATTCTGTGAGAGTAGGGAGTAGCAAGATGGCGGCCAGTGACTTCAGTTTTTCGGCAAAATCAGCACTCCAGTGTATTATATAGCTCAGTGCCTTCTACTGTCTCTCCTAGGGCTGGATGATAATTCAGTAACAATATATCGATCAAAAGACATATCGATAATAGAAAAAAAAAGTCACTAAAAAGGTCAATAGAATAAAAGTTTTCCTTCCTTATCCATTCTAGCCTATCATGTAGGTTAATATTACAGTTATTACATTCTTCCAACCAATCACAAACGCAGACCCAGGAACGCTCTGTCACCAAGCTCCGCCCCCTTTAGAGAGTTCAGAGAGCAAGGGTTCTTTTTTTTTTCTTTTTTTAAAACTTGTAGTTTTGGTAAAAAGTTGGTTGAATAAAAGGGTATGAATTCAGTGTTTGTGTGTTCTGCATCTAAAAATAGGTTGCTAAGCAACAGCACAAAATGGCCAGAGCTGTGCTTACAATACATGAGAATTATCGATATCGATCAAAATGATTTCTATTTTATTGATATGCTTTTTTTTTTCTACATCGTCCAGCCCTAGTCTAGAAATCAAACTCCTTGTCCAGCCTGTCAGCTCCGGCATGAAAGCTCTGTAAACGCATCGTGCCTTCCCCCCTTTTAGATGGACTGAACCGTGCTCTGTGAAATGTTCAAATATTGTTTTCTAACCCAGCTTTACACCTCTCCACATTATCCCATACCCAGCTGTGCTGGGTTTTTTTTTTGGTCCTGACGTTGCCGTTAGCTCGCTAATGTTCAAAACGATGATTTAACAGCTTCTCGGGCCGACCGGATTTTGTTTCGGGGTATCGGAGTAAAGGGGGACGCTCAACAAATTTAATTTGTAAAATTTTTGATACCCACGTGTCGCTCCCCCACACTTACGTTTTAAGGCCCATTCATACCCTACGTTTGGCCGACACGTCCGTATTTCTGTCCGTACGTTCTATCCGTTGACTCCTTCATACCTCCGTCCGTTGAGGTGCGCAATAACCAATATGTCCTCTAGGTGGCAGTGTTGGGCGGCAATGATTCGTCACTGATCAAACATGGCGACGGTCCAAGACGTGATTTTGTTTTATTTGCTCCGTAAGTAAACTTTTTGTTTGTCCCTGTGCCCCGGACATGGTAGTTGCGGACAAGCTCCGCGAGTCGTTCCTCGAATCCCGCCATTGTTTAAAACCCAGAATTATAACCTTCTTCGTGATTTTGTTGACATTTTGTACTACAAACTCAATAGCGCCCCCAACTTTTCCGATAGTATTCTCCGTATTGATCCGTTTCGTCCGTAATCGTAAGCTCCCAATTTTCGTGTCACAATACGGACGAAATCGACGGTTAGAACGTATGAAACACTCCAAACGTATCCGTCTTTTACGTGAGGTATGAATGGGCCTTTACGCACCACTTTGTATTGGCCCCTCACATAAAACCCTAATCCTGACATGAACGCTTTTTGTAAAGCCGGGTTTGGACGTCTTTTAACCAATTCTGCTGACTTCAAAATATGGAACTGTTTGGATAATCGAATTAAACTACATTAAACACAGAAAAAACTAAAACAAAAGCCTCCCTCTAGACAGAGCAAACGGACGGAGACAGTCAGAAGACCTCCTTCCTGAGCTACGTCATTAGAAACGGCCTAACTGGGGAGGTGTGAGTAACAGAGCCGGGTCAAACCTTGGATGCAGAGTCCTTGAGTTCGTTGCTACCGTCCTGTAGGGATGAATGGAGATGACAGATGAGCTGGGAGGGGGTGGGGATTTGGGAGGAGGTTGTCAGACAGCAGTAGAAAGTTGGCAGAAGAGGAAGGGGGGGGAGACGGGGGGGGGAGAGAGGGGCCGATCCAACAGCAAACGTCTCCCTTGATCTCTGACCTTCAAGGACTAAGGCTTTGACAAAGTTATCACATAGAGGAGAGTTCATAGACTCAACATGTGGAATGTCAACACTTGGAAAATAGGTAAGATCTAATAGAAAAAAAAAAAAAAAACCCTGAGCATTTGTGAAGTATCGCTAAGTCTTAACACTAAAACATGTCAGGGCAGCTGGTACTTCAATACTTCTAAAGTGCAGGTGCTGTGAGTAGTGGTGATGTGTGTGTGTGTGTGTGGACTTATGTGCCTGTGTGCTGCTCTACTCAGTGAAATGTGCTGGACTGCATCCCTACAAAGGTAACTGCTGTTGTCACTTACAGTTCAGGAATGGGTAAGACACACGGAGCCTATTTCTCTCGTAGAAGGGCAAAACAAAGACCTATGACAAGCTTCTGAGGCTCCGGGCGGTTCGGGTCTCACCCACTCTCTCTCTCTCCCTCACACTCTCTCTGTTGGGGCAGGCTTCGTTTTTCCTTGGCTTTTTTTTTTTTTTTTTTTTTTGGCGGATTTGCAACTGCAACATTCATTCTCTCTTGATCCCGGGGCGGTCTGGCGGCTCTCTCTTCCACGTAACGCTTGCCGGGAGGTAGAGCGACGGGGCGACGAAGCCGCGGCGGTAGCTTTGCAGAGGCGAGGGCCGAGCGATGTGAAGGCTGGGCGTGGGGCCGTCTCGACTGGCGGAGGATGAGCAGGGGGGGGATGACGACGAAGATGACCACGACGACGACGACTCCGGCGTAGAGGCTCTCTGGAGGCGGCGCCGGACAGGTTTGCTGGACTCCATCCATCCATCGTTGAACGGCACCGGGAGGGGTGGGTGCGCCGCGGGGACGCCAAGATACTTTACATCGCTTTAAAAGGAGGAAGAGCTCACAAAAATGGAGGGGGAGGAAAAAAAAAAAAAACTCTTGGGAACTATTTCACCGGGTAGAACGCAGCTCCTAGCGGGGAGAGACACGTTGCCTTTGGAGACTTCTTGGCGGGGCGTGAATACTATTTAAAAAAATGCAAAAACTCCAGAGGGGTATAGAAATGTAGTAAAAAAAGAAAAAAAAAATCTTCTCAAGGCACACTGACTGCTTTCACTTATATAAAAATAGCCTTTTTTTCCCAATATGAAAATAGATAATATACATTATATTCTCTTGACTAAGTCCTTCAGGATTTCTCCCGATTCGGCAACATTTTTCGGCTCATGTCCGTGGAAAGACATCCGACTCCCATTGGGGGGGTGGGGGGGTTAGGGTTGAGACCTCCAGGTGCCAAGCCCTGCGTGCGCCGCGACTCTCCCAGGATGATCTTCAGGGGCTGCTGGAATGTGCAAGGCAGCGAATGCTCCGGCAGACAGAGAAGAAACGGGCACAGCCTTCCTCAGGCCATACTAACCTTAACCGACGAGGAGTGGGACGGGGAGGAGTGACTGTCGAGCTTTCGTCTTTTGTGATCTGCGGAGACAAAGCGGAGGGAGAAGTCGATGATTGTACGATTTATCGTGTTCATGGCGACGAAGAGAATCGGAAACGTTGGCGTCAAACGTGACAGACGTCAAAGTGTCGTCTACGGACACCTGGAACAGCGTCTTACCCCTCTCAGATTCGGCGGCCTCCGATCTCAGATTTGGTGACTTGAGGGTGGCGGCATTCCTCTCTCCTTTCTCCTTGCTCTTGGACTCCTTCACGGCGTCCCGCTCTCTGCCTGGCTCCGCCGGCTCCCCGTTTCCGGCTTTGGCCTTGTCGTCTTTGCTGCTCTTCTCCTCCAGCTTGACTTTCTCGCGGTCCGCCTTCGGGGTCTTCTCCTTACCCTCGCGGACCACCCGCTCCTCCTTGCCCGCTCTTTCGTCTCTCTGCTTCTCCCGGCGGTTCTCGGCCTTTGTCTCTGGAGTGCTGCCTGGCGTCTTTTCCTTCTTCTCTTTTTTCTCCTTGCCGCTCTTCTCTTTGTCATCTTTCACGGCTTTGGTGCTGAAAGCAGACGGCTCCACGGTTACCCGGAGCTGGGATACAGCCCACACTCAACCAGACGTCTAAAATTAAGACGTACCTGTTGAGAGCACCGTTGCCATTGCTGGTGGTCACTTTGCCTGATGTGCTGTTGGCTTTGTTTGCTGGCTTTGTGGTCCCCTGAGATTTCTCCTTGCCCCGATCTGAACAACAGAGGGCTGCGTTTGTTAGAAGTCAACTGGGAGGCGGATTCTCAGCAGCGACGGCTCTCTTTATGTATCAATATTCAGAGATTGAAGTAGGGCTGGGCGATAAATCGATTTAATCGATTAATTCGAATTTACAATTCTTTAAGATTTCATTTTTGGAAATCTGGATTTTATTTTGCCAATACACTCATTGGGTTTCTATGAAGAGAACAGCATATGATGCTGAATATATGTTTAGGCAAATGTATTGTCAAAATATTGTTAAGTGGAAACTTTTTTTTACCATAATACGAGGTACTTCATTTACTTATTTACTTTTTTTTAACTTAGTTTGAAGTTCACAAGTGCAGTGAAGCCTGTTCTTAGCTCAATGTGTATACCACTAGCAGCAAATGTTTTGTTATATTTTCATTGTTTATAATGGCACGGCTGCCATCATGTTTTGCATGTTTCACAGCTTGTTTTTAGTTGCACTTTGAATTCAGGTCAACTCCCTGACGAAATGCTTGACATAAAAGCAAGGTTTTAAAATAATTTCTTTAATTTATTTTTATGAAACAAAAAGGAGGAAAAAAAAAAAAAAAATCGATTAATCGGATTTGGTATGATAAAATCAGAGATTTATTTTTTAATCCATATCGCCCAGCCCTAGATTGAAGCTCTTTTTTAAGATCAATTTAATCAGACATTAACTAAAGCCGATGGAAACCATGATAACCCAAAAACAAAACATTTTCATTATAAAAAAAAAAAAAAAAAAAAAACAGAGCGTGCGAAGCCACTTTGTCAATCATCATCACCTCCATCTTCTGACGCCCCCTCCTCGGTCTTGCTGGCGTTGGCGGCAGGCTTGCCGGTGCTGCCCGGGCCGTTCTGCTGACTTGCCGGTGTGGCGCTGCGAGCCGGCTGGTCCTTGTGGTGGAACTCGTTCTCGGGGACCATGTGCACCTTCTGGCTTTTCAAGCGACCTGAATAACTGCGAGACGCACAGAGAGTTTGCACACGAGCAAAAGCAAAGGGACCCAAACCAACTTCTGAATGTCACGCAGAGCAAATCTTTCCCCTTTTCTGGCCCGGAGACGCGGCTTTCTACAATCACAGAAACACGCGGGACCTGTTTTGTTCGATTGATGCAACGCTGCAAAAAAAAAAGGGGAAGCTTTTCTTGAAACGGGTGCTTTTGTCCTTGATCTGAGCAGGTTAAATTAGATTATCTGCCATTGGGATGAGCATTTCGCCGCCTAAAACAAGATAATTAGATATACTGCACTTGAAATAAGAAGATGGTGAGTTGTTAAGAAGTGCAAAAAAACGAATCATTTGTCCTTGACTTGAACAGGCATGTTTAAACGATCTTTCCACTTAAAATAGGAACAACTCATCTCATCTTATTTTCAAGTGCACATAATCTAATTAACCTGCTCAAGGACAATTATGCTCATTTCAAGAAAAAAATGATTTACTTTTAGTTCCCTTATCTACAGAGTTAAAAACTGCTCTTCCAATTATGTAATGAAATGAAATATTACTATTCGATCATCATGACTTGTTAACGAGTCAATCAAAAGCTAGTAATCGACTGGCGATCTAGATACCTCGGTACACTGCAAAAACGGATCTAAAAACAAGTAAAATGTTCTCAAGGTTAGTCTATTTGTCCTTGATTTGAGCAGGTAAATAAGATTATCTGCCAATGGAGAGATTATTTTTACCCCTAAAATAAGATAATTAGACATCCTGCACTTGAAATAAGATGATGGAGATAAATTGTTCCCATTTTAAGTGGAAAAATCTCCTTCCATTGGCAAATAGTCTTATTTGCCTGCTTAAATCAAGGACAAATACACTCATTTCATGAAAATTTTTACTTATTTTTAGTTCTGTTTTTGCAGTGTACTTGGATTAGCAGGCCCAGAGGTCAGAGGTTAACCCTGAGAGGCTTTGCTCATGTCCAGGCCGGTCAGAGCTGCCTTTACTTTTACTTGAATTTCCATATTAAAGGCCGCCTCCAGACAGACCTGCTGCACCAGCGGCCAAGTGTAGAAATATTTGGCTGCATGCAGCAACAGACCCAGTGTTGAATCTAAGCTGACGCTGTCCGAACACATCATTTTTTAGAAACTCAATTTGGAGGACCTGAAATAACTCTCGGGTGAATCCGTTAAAGCTCCAAGCATCTCGATTGCGTCAAGAAAAAGTCGCTAGCTAAGTGCTCCGCGTGGAGCTCAGCAGCACACAATGCTGTGTTACCCCATTGCTAAGGCATAGAGGTCTGGCCTCTTATCCTTCTCTTCCAGGCAGATCTTGTGGACGCGGGCCTCCAGCGCCTGGCCCAGGTTCAGGACCTTTGGGTAGCAGGGTAGGATCTTGGTGAGCACGATCAGAATGTTGCGGATGTGGGTGTAATCTCCCGTTTCCAAGCAGTGGACCGAAGCCTGGACAGAAGAACAAGCAATGAGAAACGTTTATGAAAACCTTTTTAAAGCGTTGATCGGCCGATCAAGGTCACTGAAAAACACAAAGGCCCGCTCACTTTAGTCAGCATATAGTGCCATTTAGTGGACCACGTGTCGGAAGTTCTCATAATCCAGCTGGTCTGCTTTGTTCCCGCCGTCGATGCCTGAGGCTCTGAAGATGGTCAGGAAGCCGGGTAATTCACGCACTCCTTAAAAAGCGGCACAACGAGAGGAGACCAATCAAATACCGGCTCACAGGGACTGACATAACCGTCTGGAAGTGTGGAAAACGAGCAGACCTTCTCATAGACGGCGCGGTCGCTGTGCCACCGGGTCACCGTCTCCAGCATGCAGCAGAGGAAGCGGCCGTAGCGGTGAGACTCGTTCTCGGTGCAGCTGGCCACCGTGTAAATGATGGCGGAGAAGACCTGCGGCGCGACAAACACGGCAAAAGCTTTCAGAGCGGCGCCGGCGCCTCGGATTCCGACTTTGAGCCCAGCGCTTTACAGAGGATCAGGAAGCCGCGCTCTCGCCCCCCGTCTCTTACCCCGTCGTTAGCAGAGGAGAGTGCAGAAGTTGGGCGTTTTCTGCTGGTGACCAGCTCGACGAAGCGGGCGCAGTACAACGGCGTCGATGGAGGAGAAGATGCAGCGAGGGAACAGACACAGCTGCAGGAACTTTGTTTATGGTCTCGTTCTTCGTGGATTCTGACGGAAAATGTTTTAGGTGGCGTGAGTTCACGGAGCGAGACGGACGCTGCTCATGGCAACGTCAAGGTTTATGGTTAAATCATCAAGAGAGACTAAACAGGAGAAGAAATTCCTGTATTGTCCCACTATAGGACAATTTGTTGCTACAGTGGCAAAGAGTTACTAACCTGACTCTAGCCATATGTATGTTGCTCCACCTAGCTCCACTCACATCCATCTGGGACATCTCCATAGGAATTGCCTTTATTGAAGGCTGGGCCTTATAAAAAATCCTTGCATATGATTGGATAAGCCACTTGTCTGTCATCTTTATCGACGTGCTATTTCAACCACTCACACCGAAGCTAACCCGTGACGCTGATGAGAGCGGCTTTTTT